>NW_028121268.1:0-43746 GCF_965183815.1 Platalea leucorodia
TGTTTCTCCTCCTCCTGTTCATTCTCTTCCTCCATTTCTTCCTCCTCTACCTCCTCTTCTTCCTCTTCCTCCTCTTGTCCTTCCTTCTATTCCTTTTCATGTTCCTCCTCGTACTCCTTCCTGCTCTTGTTCTTCCTCTTCCTCTTCTTCTTGTTCTTTTTCATGTTCTTCATCCTGTTTTTCCTACAGTTCTCCCTCCTCCGCCTGTTCTTGTTCTTTCTCCTCCTTTTTGTCTTCATCCAGTTCTTCCTCCACCTCTTCTTCCTCTTCCTTGGTCTCCTTCACTTTCTCTTCCTCGTACACCTTTGCATGTTCATCTTCTCCATGTTCATCCTTCTCCTGTTCTTGTTCTTCATAGTCCTTCTCCTTATACCCCTCCTTCTCCTCCTCCTCCTCCAACTCTTCCTCCTCCTATTTCCTTCTGCTTTTCTTCTGCCTCTTCCTGTTATTCTGTTACTCTGTTTACCCTCCTGTTCTTTATCCTCATCCTCCTGTTCGTTCTGTTCTTTTTCCACCTTCTCCTCTTCTTCTACCTCATCCTCTTCCTTCTCCTTCTCCTTCCTTCTCCTCCTCCTCCTGTTCTTCACCATATTCCTCCTCCTTCTTCCCTTCATCTTCTCCTAACTCATATTTCTCTTTTTCTTCCTCCTCCTCCAAATCCTGTTCTTCCTCCTCTTCTTCCTTCTCCTTGTCCTCGTATTCTTCTTAATTTTTGTCCTTTTATTCCTCCTCCTCCTCTCTCTCCTCCCCCTCATCCTCCTGTCTCTCCTCCTCCTTTTTTTTCTTCTCTTTCTCCTCCTCCTCCTCTTCCTCATCTTATTCCTGTTCCTTTTCCTATTTCTTCTCTTGTTCTTCCTCCACCTTTTCTTCTTCTTCCTCTTGCTCATTTCTCATCTTTCTCCTCCTTATCCTGTTCCTTTTCATCCTTGTCCTATTTCTTCCTCTTCTTGATCCTCCTCTTCCTTCTTGTGTTGCTCCTTCTCCTCCTCCTCCTCCTACAACTTTTCGTCCAACTTTTCCTCATCCATATCCTTTTGTTGGTCTTAATCCTTCTCTTGCACTTTCTCCTTGACAACTGTATGAGATTTAACAAGGCTTAGTGCTGGGTCCTGTGCTTGGGTCATAACAACCCTATGCAATGCTACAGGCTTGGGGAAGAGTGGCTGGAGAGCTGCTTGGCGGAAAAGGACCTGGGGGGTGTTGGTCGACAGCCGGCTGAAGATGAGCCGGCAGTGTGCTCAGGTGGCCAAGAAGGCCACTGGCACCCTGGCTTGTATCAGAATTAGTGTGGCCAGCAGGACCGGGGCAGTGATCATCCCCCTGTACTCAGCACTGGTGAGACTACACCTTGAATCCTGTGTTCAGTTTTGGGCCCCTCACTACAAGAAGGGCATTGAGGTGCTGGAGCGTGTCCAAAGAAGGGCACCGAGGCTGGTGAAGGGTCTAGAGCATAAGTTCTGTGAGGAGCGGCTGAGGGAGCTGGGGTTGTTCAGCCTGGAGAAGAGGAGGCTGAGGGGAGACTTTATTGCTCTCTGCAACTACCTGAAAGGAGGCTGTAGTGAGGTGGGGGTCGATCTCTTTTCCCAAGTAGCAAGTGATAGGAGGAGAGCAAATGGCCTCAAGTTGCACCAGGGGAGCTTTAGGTTGGATACTAGAAAAAAATTTCTTCACCGAAAGGGTTATCAAGCACTGGCACAGGCTGCCCAGGGAAGTGGTTGAGTCCCCATCCCTGGAGGCATTTAAACAATGTGTAGATGTGGCACTTAGGGACATGGTTTAGTGGTGGACTTGGCAGTGATAGGTTAACTGTTGGAGTCAATGATCTTAAGGGTCTTTTCACACCTAAGTGACTCTGATTCTGAACCCCTCAGCCCCACATGCCGTTCTCCAGGGCTTTGGTGAATCCTGTATCAACCTCACCTCACCAGTCTGCCTTCTACAGCTGTATGGTGGAGCCTTGCTCACGTGCTGGAGCGCAGGGCAGTCATGGGAGAAAAGCAGGAGGCAGCCACGTGCGTTGCATTTGCTGAGCAGGGTGGAGAGCAGTGGCTTGAAGGGGGGCAGCCTCAGAGCTCGTGAAAGGTGCGGGAGCTTGGTGCTGCCATCCTGGCTTGTGGGGTTAGACCTAAGGCCCAGAGCTGAGTGTGCAGCCTGGTCCCTGGGATGACAGGGCAGGCTCTGTCTGAAAGTGCAATAGCTGCTCTTCTCAGGGCCCTTGAGGCATTGCATGGCTTCACAGGCACCAGAACTGGGCCCCAAGCAAACTGGACTCAAGGCTGCTTTGGTTTTTGAGAATGGACCTGAAGGTGGTGCCCCATATCTGCTTAGAGCAGACAGAAGAAGGCCTTAGAGAAGACAACTTGTCTTCTGTGGATACTCTGCTCTTCCAGCACCAGATTTTGCAGGTGGTTGAGGGGGAATGATGCGAGAGGTGGCCACACTTCACAGATAATTGAAGGAAGAGCTGGGGTCATTTTGGGGAGAGGAATCTGTCAGGGACAGCGGTACCCAGGAAACCGCATCAGTGATGCCATGGAAGTCCAAGGTGACCTAGCTAACGGCACCTGAAACCCCAACTCTGTTCACAGATGGGGCAAACCTGGGAGCAAGGGGGAAAAATAACCGGGGCTGGGTGCCTTGTTTGGGAGGAGACAAGGGGGGAGAAAGGGAGGAGTGAAGGAAGAGGAGGGGGATGTATAAGCATGGAAAGTGGGGAGAAGGGGGGGATCAAGGAGCCAGTCACACATAAGCAAAGTGCTGGTTGGTTTGCTTGTTTGCCTGAGCCCTGCACCTCATCACCACAGTCCGTCCTACCTTCTTTTTGAAAGCGATTCCAAATCCTTTTCTGTGTGGCCCCACTCTGTGTCCCCAGCGTGACGGGGGGTGGGTCCAGAGGCCTGGCTGCTAGCAGCGGCAGAAGGGAACACAGGTCACAGGGCCCCAGCAGCTGGAAACAGCGAGTGTCTGGGGCCAGCTGCTGGTGGGAGCGCTGTGGGCGTGTGCAGTTGGCTAGTGAACTCGAAGCTGGACTAGCTCACGAGCAAGAGGAGAGCGAGCCTTTCGGTCATGGGGCTGGCATGTGGTTGCAGCCCACCTGGTTGATCAGCCCCAGCACCCACAGACCTCACAAGAGGGCCAGGCCTGCCAACCACCAGCCACATCTCCACCTCCTGGAGTCATGAAGGACTTGGAGGTCCTTGAGCCTGCATACCCTGAGCTGCTTTTGCCTCAGCACGTCCCCTCTGCACTAGCCATGCAAGGTCCTGCCTCTGAAGCTGCCAGGACCATCCATCCCATCCTCCTCTTGCTGTGCTCTTGGCCCCTGGCAAGCGCTGGTGCTGCAGCTGCCAGCTCTGTTCCCACCCAGGGGTGCAGAGCGTGGCTCCAGCTGCGCTGGGATCTCTGGAGACTGGGGCATGCCCTTTGCTTCACCTTGATGATGGTTTGAAAGGAGCTGTTCTGGCTCTGGAGATGATGCTGTCTCATGGTCCCTCCCTGAGCCAGTCCGGGTTTCTGTCAAGAGGCCTCAGCTTGAACGTCCAGCAGAGAGCACAGGGTCCCCTGAGCTGCCCTCCGAGCAGGGCTGGCAATCTCCCCAACGCACAGTTTGCTGCCCCAGTGCTCCATCAGTCAGCGGTGTCACTGAGCCAAAGCTGCAGGGTAGCTCTAAGGCTGAGCTTGGGTAGTTGGGGGGCGGGGGGGGTCTGGTGGGTTTGGGATGGGGTTCCAGCACAGAGCAACGGAAGGGGATGGAGCAGCAAGAGGCCAGGAGCAGTGGCAGCAGGAGGGCTTTGGAGTACAGTTTGGTAGGCAGCAGGGCGGGATCCCTGCCCTTCCTGACCTGGCTGTCCCCAGACCCCATGCGCTGTTCAAAAAGCACTTTCTGCACTTTGATCTCCTTCAGGACTTGCAGAAGCTCCGGCCCTGCGCCGCTCTGCAGCAGGTCATAGTTCTCGGCTGGGTCTGACTCCAGGCCAAAGAGCACTGGGGACAAGTGAGGGGTCAGCGGGGTCAGCCCATGGCAGGGCTGGTCTGGGATTGGATCACTGTGAAAGGATCCTGCAGCAGAAACCCCCAGGTGTAGCTCAGTTTCTTCTCTTGGAGCTTTGGACAGGCAAACCATAGGGGACTTCACAAAGCTGCCCGTGCAGAGGAGAGGAGGCAGCACTAACCTGGTGTGAAGTACTGGGCCTTGTACTTCCCAGAGCAGCCGGATCCAGTAGACTTGTGCAGACCTGGGATTTCTCCTTTCAGGTCCGCTAGAGCTGAATCAGGTGGGCTCTCGCGCCCAGGAGGCTTGTCCTATCCCAGCCTGATGGATGTGGCTGCTGCTGTTGCCGTGTGTGTGTTCAAGAGACTTACGCTGCATTCCAAAGAGCCAGGTACACAAACACGCACGCAGGCTTACACAGTTAATGTGAACGGCAAAGCAGATTCGCATAGAGACAGCAATGCCTTTACCAGCACCCATGTGTATGTAACCACCGCTTACGTAAACATGACCACAGCCCTGGCCTTTTCTGCCTTTGCAGATGATCAGGATTGGATGTTTGCTAGTGAAACATAAAGCCATCTTCACTCCCCAGATTCATAAGCACAGCGTGTTCCTAGTTTCCTCAAATAACAGTATGGAAATGAAGTCCAGGTAATACCTGTGGCTGGATGTCAAGCTCCTAAACCTGCCCGATTGTGTTGTTATTGGCCTTGGCCTCTGAACGGGGGTTGAGGCGGTGAGAAAATGCCCATGATGTTGGCATAGTCCTTAGTGCTGGGTGCAGTCCCATCTGTACCAGGATCCAGTCGTAGAAGTGCTGAGTGGAGGTGTAGACCCCGGGCTGTTTTGCTCTCGCACAGCCTTTCCCCCAGCTGGTCACTCCAACAAGCCAGAAGTAGTCGGCGTTGTTCTCTTTGCACACAAGAGGACCACCGCTGTCACCCTGCAGCGGAGGAGAGAGCGTTAAGGTGTTGTTGGGTGGCCACTGTCGGCACTATGGCTGGCTCCTTCTCTCTCACAGCACCTGCCAGAGCTGTGTTCACTGCACAGAACGGCTCTGCTCAGGTGCTGGAGCCTCCAGCACCTTGTCTGGGAGGGGGCTGTGGGCCTGTAAGGCAGGGCTCTCTCATCTCTGCACAGTGATCCTGGATGGGTGGAAGACGGAGGTTCCAGGGTTGGGATCTGGAGCTCTGGGCTGCCAAGAGCACTAGATGGGCTTTTGGGGAAGGGGAGGTGAGCCCCAACAGTGGTGGGGACCCAGCGGTGGCAGGGTGACTTGCCAGACAAAGCCCGTGCTGGGGTGCGTTTGGGCGGTTGTGTCAGGGCTGCCTGTGCCTCCAGGGGTTGACTTGTAGCACGCCCCTACCTGGCAGGTGTCGATGCCACCCTGCGGATAGCCAGCACACAAGTTGTAGCTGTGGATGGCCCCTCTGTACCACCAGCTGCTGTTACAGAGGTTGACGTCAATGAGGCGGACCTTGGCCTCCTGCAGGACATCCGTTGCTCCTCCAGCTGTGAGCACAGAAAGGAATTAACACCCAGCAGCAGCGGGCAAGCAGTGATGTGCAAGCCAAATAAGCCAAGCGTACCCACGCAGCGTCAACCTTCCTGCACAAAGCGCAGTGAAACGCGGATGCAGCACGGCCCACGCTGGCTCTGTCAGCCACAGCAGCCCCCGCTGGCAGGCTCCATGTCCTTGCTGTCTATGAGTTATAGCGCTGTTCTGGGCCAACGCTGACAAGGGCACTTGTGGCGCCTGGTATGCGTGGCCACGGACATGCAACTCTAAGCTCTCGACAGAGAAGGGTGCTCCTGCTCTCAGCCCCACGTGCCATTCTCCATGGCTTTGGTAAATCCTCTGTCAGCCTTGGCAGATTGGCATAGAGTACATCTTCTTCTTTCAGCCTCTCAGGATTGGGATGTGATTCTCTTCTGAGCTGACTGAGAAAGGATGTCATTCATCTGTTAGGTCCAGATGAGTTCTTGAGTATTAGTCCCTCAGGGCTGTATTTTACCAAACAAATAGCTGGGTCCTCTCATGACCTTGCATGCTGTCTTCTAGGCTCTTGTCCCTGTTTTACTAGCAATGACAAATACAAATTTGATCGATTTAAAGTTTATTCAAGTGATGTCCTTCCAATTCTGTCCTTACCACGCTGCCCATTTCATCCAGCAAGAACCCAAGAGGTGACTGGAGCAGTACCTAGTCAAAAATTGCAGGACGTCTTGCTGGAAAAAGAGCTTAACCTATTGTGTGGCTTCCCCTGATACAGTCAGTAACTGCCTTTGTCTTGCTAATTCAGCCTGCAGGTTTCCGTGGGACTCCTCTGTGCTCCAGGGTCTAAATATACCTGCTGGCACAAGTGTTCGCCTTCCTCTGCAGACACCGGGATGATGCCCTCCTCTTAGGAATGCCAGGTAGGCATTCGTTATTGCTGTCATGTGGGTTGTGATCTGTCTCCTGCATCCTGTGAGAGCGCATAACGCGTCAGCTTTCTGCTCAGCATCAGCGAGAGAACACATACCCTTAGGAGCACAGTCTCCTGCTGTTCTCTATCAATCAAGTACAGTGTCAGGCACGGGCTTCCTTGCTGATGTTCATGGTAGAAACCATCGCAGCTGTGAATAGGTGTCTGCACCTGCATGAGGGGTCTGGGCTCCCACTGTAGTCTATGGAAGTTTGTTTGTCGTGGTTTAGGGCGTGACTGATCTTACCTAATAAAAGGCTTTCCTCTAGGACGTGTCAAGCCAGCCTTGAACCCCCTGATTGCACGGACTGTACGGGAAGTCCAAGGCAAAGGGACTTGGTGTTGACAGCCATATTGTAGACAGAACCTCTGTGTAGATGAATCCTGCTCTTAGTGTTCTGTGTGTGAGTGGATGCTGCTCCAAGAGCGTCCTCTGCCTTGCCTTCATTTGCTGTATTGCACCCGGAGTAGGAAATGATCAGCCCACAGCTCTTAAGACAGGCCCAGTCTGCAGAACAGTAGATCCAGCTTCCTGCAGAGAGGTGGGGAGCGGCTGCCTGGGCAGTGCTCGCGGGCGAGCATTTGGGGTCTGAACTACGTCAGCTGTTGTTTCTATGAGAAGAGGCGGATCATCTGGAGCCCTCCTCCTGCTGTGCTGGCATGCAGGCTGTCTGTCTATCAAAACTCTGAGCTGTTACTGCTGTGTCAGCACGTCCTGTAAATACGCAGTAGCTTTGTTCCAAAAGTGAAATAAAGCCTCTGGCCTACTGAGGTTGGGGTAGTGGGACCGAGCTGCCTGTTAAGTAAAAATACATCCCAGTTCAGTCATTGGTACGCTGTGAGCGTGCCCTTGACTCACAGGAATATAGGTAACATGGCAGAAGGGCAGTGGGGAGTTCTGGCACATGCCAGCTGTCCCAGCATGCTGGCAATGCCGTTGAACACATCCTTTCTAAACTTGACACAAACAGCTAGCGCTGGCCCCAGCATCTGCATCAACGGCCAGGTCCAGCGGAGCAATCTGGGGACTGCTTCTGGTTCCTAGTGCCTAAAGGATGAGAAAAGGCGATGCAAGCAGCTCTCTAGTTAATGTCTTTGTCCCAGGATCCCCTGCAGGGCCATGTGCTGGAGATCTGGCAGAGCCGATTTTCCAAATGCCCTGTATATCTCGTTCAGGGGGCTTGCTGCTTCCAGCAAAGGTGACTAATACTACCAGTTCATGAAGGAGAATAAGGCCTGGCTGCCAGGGACTTGGAGTTGGAGAGGGGTTTGAGTTATTGGCTAGAGGTGGGGGTTTGTCTGGGGCTTTGTCTTTAAATGCAGCTCTGATGTTATGGGTCACAGCTTTTGGGTGCTTTCAGTAGCTGCTCATGCTGGATATCATCGCAGGTAGGCAGGTGATTTCACTTTGACTTTTCCAGAAGTATATGCTTTTTTTTTTCTTTTTCTTTTTTATTTTCTCCCCAGGGTGGGATTTGGGGTTCAGTGCATCATTAGTTAAGGATTTTCCAGGTTCGGTTTCTGAAATGCAGAGCCAATGTTGAGACAGACAGGCGTAGTGCAGCAACATGTCTTCCTACAAAGCAAAGAGAAGGCATTCACAAAAGCGTAGGACTTCCTTTCTAATTCAAGATGCTCATAATACTCGAGGAAGACCTTTCTGTTACACAGAAACTCCTTGCAAGAATACCAGGAAAAGGACAAGTGCCAGCTTCTTCTCTTGACAGAGGAATGGTTACACATCTGCCATTATTATCAAAGTTAGCCTGTGGTTTAAAAAAAAGATGGTTTGAGTGATTTGGGCATCTGTGACATCTAAGGACTTGTAGCTGTGCTAGTTCAAGGTAAAGCTTTTAGGGAAGTTCCTTGGCTTTAGTCTTTTTACCCGAAGCCATAAACTGGCCCAAATCACAGCTTCTTGGAAGCAGAACATAAGATGGATTTCTTGGAATGCACAATGAAGTGCTAGCCCTCTTCCAGGGAGAAGAGTACGGTAATCCTTTCCATATGGGATTTAAATACCTCCTATTGTTAAATGTAAACGGCAGGAAGAGAAGAATGGGTCTTTTAGACAGAGCGATGCTTTGCTTGCCGTAAGGGTTTGAAGGTGCTCGGGGCGTCTCCGTTTCCTCCCGAGTCCACACGTTCCTTGTGGCTTCTTCAGTTTACCTGCAAGCCTTTCTCTTGCTGGCAGCATGGTTTGAGGTGCATCACTCCCTTTCTTGTCACTCCTCTGTCCCCTGTCAGAAGCAAGGGCAACATAGGTGTTTGGACAAAGTTTTGGAACAAGTGTTTTCTCATGGTTATTCCTCAGAGCATGGTCAATCACAAGGCATTCCCATCTCAGTCTCCTTTAGAGCTGGCTTAGTCTCGGACATTGATTCCAAGTTTCTTTTCTCCTTAGTTTGGAATCAAACACTTCTGGGTACAAAATAGGGGGTGCTGCTCCTGGCAAGAGCTGTTGATATCAAAGTCTCTCTCCTGATGACAGATGCAGTGAAGCTCTGTGTACCCTCTGTGTCCTGCCTCAACCTGAAGGCGTGTACGTGGTGGTAGAAGTCCTGCCCTTTGCTGCTCTTGAGCTTTTGACCGTTTCTGGCCTCTCTGTGGAGTCTCTCTTCTGCCTCTGGCTCTTCTCTTCATTTTGTAATTGGTCTGCACACGCGCACCCCTGTCCTGGCTTGTGAGGTGGCTGCTGATCTTCTCTCATTGCAGCTGTGAGCAGGTGCTGGAGACTTTTACTTCTTCTTAGAAGTCCCAAACCACTGACTTCCAGTCCATGCTCACAAGTTTTCTCTTTGATGTGTGTCTGTGGTTTTTTTTCAGGTGGCCTGTATGCAGTTGATCAACGCCATGATCCATCTTGGTTGTGACCTTGACTTGGGAGTTCAGATCCGTCATGAGCTGTCTGTAGACTCCATGTAACTCATCTTGAATTCAGAAAGCAGTGCCAGTCCTTTCGTGGAAAAAAAAAAAAAAAAAAAAAAAAAAAGGAAAAAAGAGAAAAAAGAAAGGTCGTGCTTTTGAAGAAATAAAATTTATTTGGTTTTAGTGAGCAGGTAGGTCAACAGAGCATGTACACTCCTTTCCTGGTGTCCAGCTATTAATGAGAGGGGGTATGATTATGAGAACCTGCTAGATAATGATACTCTGTTCTTTTGCATTTTTACCATCTTCCATGAAAAGAACTACCGAAGGTGGTAGCATAAACTGTATGCATTTGACAGTGTTTTCTCAGTGGGGAAGTTCAAACCGGTGACTTGCCCGTTATTGCTCCTGTAATCTGTGGCAGAGCTAGGACTTGGAGTGAGATTACCATGCTTAGTCTTACCATTCCGGAGTATTAAAAGCATTTCCTTGAAGCACTTTCCCAAAATAACAAGACCTGCCCTTCTGAAATAGCTGTTTTCCCAGGAGCTGCACCCGAGCTAAGGCAGATGGGAGAGTCTTGCCTGCTGTCAGCCACCGAGGCTGATGACAGGTCGCCCAGCAGTTTTGGCAAGGACAGAACAAGGTTGATACGTATGCTCCTCCGTGCTGATTGTAAATTCTGGAATTTGTCTTGCATAAAGTAGTCTTCAGGTTTTGCAGGTTGTAGGTTTGGTAGGATCAACTGTGTCTTAAGCACGATGGTAATAGCAAAACCTGCAGGCATCCATGTAGGGCATTTTGGATTTCACAGAATCTGCAAGAGTATTGGAACAGTTCCATGTTATGTTGAGGTACGGTAGCTATAGTGTTATCGGAGGAAAGTCTTGGCAAAGAAGATGAAGACGGCAAAGATACTCAAAAGCATTATAACCTTTGAGTGTGGAAACATGGCATTTACACTTCATATGAACAGTCTACTGTTCTTTTCAGAAATTTACAGAGGACACTTTGCTTTTCCATATCAGAACTTAGTGATTTTAAGTGAAAGCTCTCCACTGGGATATGTAAAAAATGAGCCATGTATCCTGGAAAGAAGAGCAATTACAGAGACTTGATAGTCTTACTCTTGTGTTTTTCAGTTCTCCTTAAAAAGCAGGTGTGGGCTTCTTCACTTGTGTTGTGTAGGGATTCCAAAAAAAAGCACCCTTGAAACTTCCTCTGAGATTAAAAGTGGGTGAGACGGATCACGTTTTCCTCCCCTTCCACGATCCTGCTTTCTCTTGGAACTTGTTTTTATCAGCATCATAAATTCTTTGCTTTCACTAGAGCCAAGAGAACATAAGACTTTCATTGTTTTTTCAGGCCGACCATCTCCTGTCAGACAGAGATATCCATGCAGAAGTGCTCGGTCAGAGAGGCCTCGCTGCAAGAGGACTAAGAGGTGGGTGCGTGGTTAGTGATGGTTCTCATCCATGCTTTGGAGGGTTTTCAGGTCGGTGGTAATTAGAGAATAATAGTATGATAATTACTGTGGTAGTCTGAGGGTAGGAGATAGATAAACACAGATTTGGGAGGAGGAGAGGATCCTTTTTATTAGCCATTGGCTTTTACAACACAGTGTTTGTGGGTCACTGACAAGATGATCGTGGAGGCAATGGCTGAGATTCTGTAATGGAAATTCTTTTGCTCTGCAGCTGAAGCCCCAACCACCCTCTAACAGTCTTAGTCAGACGACTGAATCTGGAAGCATACAGTTTCTTTTCTCCAAACTGAAGATAATGCAGTTAGAGGGAAGAGCCTGTTTGGAAGCTTTAGTAGTTTGGGGTCAGAGGCCACTTGGGGGCTGGGGCCCTTGGGGCTGGGGGCTGTTTCTGCCCTGTGCCCTTGACCTGGAGCTCCCAGCTGGGAAAGGGCTTTCCAAAATCCTGCTGGAAAGTGCTCCGTAAGAAAAAGCTGCAATGTGAAGATGGCTTCCAAGACGTGCACAAGAGAACTTGACTGATCTTGAACTCTCCTATGCAAGTGGGTTTGCTGCTAGAAGAAACCAGACCAAACCGGCTGAAAACAAGCAAAGTTGCAACAAAATTGTGTAAACTCAGCTCATAAATATGCCTTAAGCGCACTTGCACAGAGGGTTCGCCTGTACAAAAACTCAAAAGTGAATGGTAGCAGACGATATCGTGGCCAAAGCCAATAGGTTGAGCAAATTGTAAAAAGGAGTACATGAATAGTCTTAAGACTGCATATAAGGACCGAAGAGTTGTAACACAGCGTCCTTCTCATGCTCCAAGCTGAGAGCACCTTTATTGCTACCGGTAAAAAGGGATTTTAGCTAGCACGTACTTCTGCTGCCTGCCTTTTTTCACAGTACCTGCACATGAACTGGAAGAAAAAGAAAATGCAAGCAAATCCCTTTTGGTAACAAGAGAGCCAGATGTGGGAGCTGTGGTTGAGCTGGGGGACAGGGAGCACCCCTGGACCAGCCTTGGGGCTTGCTGCCAAGCTGCCTTGCTGCCAGCCTGGGAGAGCTGCCTTCAAATGAGCTCTTCCCAGCAGGACATTGCCCAGGAGTAACTGTGAGGGTTGCTGTTCTCCCTCCGGAAGCATGGCCCACACCAAGCACAGCCAGAGCTGCGCCTGTGCCAGGAGAAGCCTTCAAGCAGAGCCGGGGCTGATGGTGACAGCTCCCAGCAGCTGTCCAGGTCAGAGAGATGCAGGTAAGATGGCAGAGAGGGGACACCGACTGATGGCCACTTCTCTTGCAGGATCAGGATTTAACAGCAGGAGGGAGCCAGGGCACAAGGGCCCATGAGGTGAAAAAATGCATCAAAGAGCCAGAGCCCAAAGCAGAGGGAGAAGAGAAACAGGTGCAGGTCCCGTGGCTTTCAAGGTAACATCTGCCCCAGAAGCAGAATAACAGTAAAAGGCATTGGGAGGTCCTGGAGTGACGGAGAAAAGTGCCTGGCAGAGAAAAGAGGCCAGAGAGACAGGAGACAAGCTAGAGATGGAGGTGAAAAAGATGGCATGTGGAAACTGAGGATGCTCCTGCTGTGCAGGTCCTTGTGAAGACCCTGGTGGCTGAGCAGCTGATGGGGAAGGAGCAGGAAGCTGGCTTCTGCTGCAGGTACTTGTGGTGTCACCTGCTGCTGAGGAACTGACAGGGCAGGAGTTTTTCATTGACTTGTGCAGATGCTGGTGATACCACTTGCGGCTGAGTAGCAGATAGATAGGAAAAGACGCATGGCCTGCTTAGGTGTCGGTGATGTCATTCGTGGCAGGAACTGGCCCGTTGCTTTTTCAGGTGCTTGTGATGTTACTGGTGGCTGAGTAGCTGATAGGGCAGGAGTCTGTCTGTGATTTGTGAAGATGGTTTTTGATGTGCTACGTGCCTGAGAAGATGCTAGGGCAGGCATGGAGAACTGTTTTATGCAGGTGCAATATGCATGGCTAAATAAAGAGAATCAATCCCCTTGGTAATTCTCTGCTGAAGTCTCCTTGCCTCTCTCCTAGGCTGGCAAAGAACTGACTTTTACACAGGTCACCAGAGCAGGACTGCTGCCAAGAAAGATCCCTGCGCTTGGCTGCTCACCTCGACCCTGTTCCTGCTCATGTCCCCATTCCCGACGCCTCTCTCGCTGGATTCAGTGACTAGAGGGCACAGTAGTCCCAAGCGCTGGCTTCTGGAGATAAAAGAGGATGCCGATGGAGAAGCACCTTCTCTCCTTTTGCAGTGAGTCTCGCGGTAGGCTTGGGAACTGAGTGTTTTATACTTTCTGTGAGGAGAAGTGCCTACGTGTTTCTGCCTCGGTTTTGCCTCAGAAACTGATTTCCTATCTAGGACGCCTTGTGACAGGCTCAGAAATGGGCCAGAAGGCGTATGTACTGCAGTTCTTGTGGGACACCGCAGAAGCATCTTCAAGGGGAAGTGTGGTCTTTTTTACTCAAAGTCCACTGGCCAAGTTTGCCAGGAAACCAGCTTCTCAACAAGATGACCCTGTTGATGGGGACCATCAGTGGCAATGCTTGTAATGCCTTGGTTTCCTTGTCTCTCTTGCACGGGATGCTGCACTTGGGAGAAGACAACGTGAATCGCACACAGGCAACCTGAGCCTCTGATGGAGCAGCACTGGAGATGCTCTGTTCCCAGGCAATTTTTTCCCCCGAGATCTCTACCTGCTAATTTCATATGCTCAGCAGCTGTAGAAAGCTTCCACCCTTCTGGATCACAAGGGTGCTTTCATAACAGAAGTCTTGAGTTGAAAAATTACAAAAAAACCCCGAACTCTTCTGTTCTTTCTTGCATGGTCAAACTCTCTACAGAAATGAGAAGCACCACTTTGGACTGGCTTTGGTTATGATGGCAATTTTATTGTTTTGCTTGTAAATGTCAAGTTTGATGGTTAGCATTCTTTTGATAATGTTTGTCTGCGGCCTTTGATGGTAAATTGCAGGTTGTGGTGGCAAGCTCCGTCACAAGTCCTGAACGCTTCTTTCCATAAGCCACGTGCCTGAAACACCTGGCAAAGCGTGAGGCAACATTTGCTGGTGATGCTGCAAATGTTGCTTACTTTTGAGTCCTCCTCTCCAGAGTTCTCTTTGGATTTCTTTTTCTTCTTCACTTTCTTGCATTTCTTTATCAATTCTGGATCACCAGGATGCTCGCTTCTGTCTTTTGCCGCTTTCTTTCGGGCGCACTTTCACCCCCCCCTTCACAGGACTGTTTCCTCTTCCTGCATGGTTGTTCTTCATTTGCCTGGCAAGGGCCTGCAGACTCTGGGTGAACTGGCACTGGTGGGAGCAGACGTTGTTGAAGTGAGGATGTGCCCAGCTGCCGCTCACCTACCGACCCAGGATGCGAGTCTGCTCTGTGGCCGCTCGAGCCGTGCACACCTTCCCCTCCTGAGCTTCTTCCGTTATCAGGGCTGTTCCTCTCCCGTTGGGAAGAGCTGCACAGGTTCCCACTGCCATGCGGCAGCTGACAGTGAGGGCGCTTCTGCGTTTCCGCGAGGGCAATGCGCCTCCGCTTCGGAGGCGGGCAGTCTGGTTGGCTTCTGTTCAGCTTCTCCTCCTCCTCCTCGGTGTCAGAGTGTGCTCTCTTCCTGCTGCAGCGCTGATGGGGAGTTCCTGCAGAGTCCCGTGTTTGTCTCTTCCCTTGGATCCTGGGCCTGTTTTCTCCGCCTTCTTGATTTCTCAGTGCCAGGGTGCCTCCAGAAAATGCCCTCTTCAGCACTTGATCCAGCTTTGTCATGGAAATGCCCTTTGTCTCTTGGCATTCAGCGCCTGCTCCAGGGGTCAAATTGTGGTGCCTGGAGAAACAACAGTGATCTTAGTCTAGGGTTGTTCTTGCAGCCTCCTCATGGCTTCAGTCTCATCCTGTCACTTTCTGGCAGCACTTGATAGGACAGGCAGAAGACTGACGCAGCGCTAGAAGCTGGAAATGAGATCGTGGTCTTCCAGCCATGTCTGTCCCTCTCAGAGCAGTAACTCATCTTAAACCCTCTCGGACCTCCAATTGGCCTCTTTTTGCAGCTAGCCAGTCTCAGGGAGCAGACAGCTAGGAAGTTACACAAGCGCTACAGTTTAGTGCCAGACAAGGAGGGAGAAGGCAGGAGGTGGTGAACTGCAGAAGAGACAGAACTCAACTGGACAAACAGGAATTCTCTCCTAGGCCAGAAAGCAAAACCCACCGGAGGAGAACACCACCGCCCAGATCAGTGACAGGAGAAGGAGTGTATTCTGAGCACTGTCGCACACTTGTTATTACCTGGCATAGAAGAGTAAATATGCACGCTGGCAGAGAACCGTCTTGATGTCACAACGATCCACAGAGGCATCGTTCATCTTGTACCAGTGTCCATCGCTGGCCTGCAAAGAAAGGCAGCGCTATCTTTAGATGAACTGCAGGGGTTTTAAAGCAAAACCACAGGCAGAACACCACTGAAGGACACGGACACCATACACCAGTGCAAATCACAGAGTTGTCTCCTACCTTCACGAAGCAGTAATAGTGTCCTGCCTGGCAGCCGGAGCCTTCATGTACCAGGACGGCATACAAGGAATAGAGGAGTGGTTCTCCAGGGTCTTGAGACATGTACGCGGCAAGGTCCAAAGATTCCGGATACTGCACAACCTGAAGAGAGACCAAGACGACCCCCAAATTATCCTGAGAGTCTTCAGGAAGCAGCCTGAGAAAACCTTGCCAGCAAACCCAGGCTAGAGGCATAGAAACAGATCTTCGCAGTTCATCAAAACCAGGTGTTGCCATTTCATCATTGCAGTGGCAGAAAACTGTTGTTGGCCAAAGCAGCTCTTGACGAGCACAGGAAAGGGCTTCTCTTCACACTGGCACTTTCCTCTTCCCACAAGGGAAAGAGCAAGGCATAGCTATTGCCTTGATTTTTCTTAGAGGGCCGCACTCGATAGCCGTGGTGTGCAGACATGAACAACTTCCAAAAAAGGGTTCTCCTTCGGGAAAGGTCTCCTTCCAAGCAGACAAAGTTGCAGTGCCCTTGTGTACATACCTTGCTAATCTTTCTGCCAGAGAAAGCATCAAATCTCTTCAAGCAGACTGTCAGGACGTTGGAGGAGCGATGTATGGTAAGCCTCTTGGATGCAGTGGCCAGCTGTTCACACCTTGAAACAAGCACAGACCCAACTGTTGCAACCTGTCTTCTCCCCACTCTGCCCCCCACCCCTGTAGGGCTGAATTAAGGCTTGTTTTGCCCAGCTATCGTGCACACAGGTTTGCATTTCAGACCCCTGAAGCCCACACGCTCTCACCGAAGGTAGCTTCGGTCTGGGGTGGCTCACTTTGGAGAGCAGCAGTCTGCAGTCTTTACAAGACCAGACCTAGGCATGACACTGTTCAGAGAGCCGGCAGGGGCTGCTGCCGCTCCAAGGACTGAGGTCTCCTGCACAGAGACGCAAGCATCCAAAAAGCCTTGGCAATTAAACGGGTGTTTGGCTTCTTGAGGAAGCTGCTGGTGCCAAATCCCTGCCCAGAGCTCCTCCTTGCTTTGGCTCCCCACTGCACATGGGGCCTGTCTTTTCCCTTCTGGCCCGAGGGGTAGTTCAGTGGGCAACTTCCTAGCTAGGAAGGTTGACCACCTCCAGGGCAGATGATGCCAGCAATAAAATTCTCATGAAAGCTTTCCAAATATTCAGGCAGGATAGAAAAAATTACCCATCTTAGAAATGAATGCATTATTTTCCAAGTTCCAGATGATTCGGGTGGATTAGTCGTACGGGGAAGAAAAAAAAAGGAAAAAACCCCAAGCTGTCTCATGAGTGGGTTTCTCAATTAAGTCAGAACATAACTGGTGCTCCCAGACATGCAATACCCTAACCCAGTATCTGCTAGGAAGGTGTCATTAGTAATAATCTTACTTGCTACATTTATAGCCATTTTCGCCATCCAGCTGCTCAGGTTTGACAAAGTCTTCCAGAGCTGCAGTGAGAGTTGAGGCTGCCTGGATGAGAAAGAAAGGAGAGCACTAAGCTCCTGGAAACTCAGAATCCCAAGAAATAGCTGCCCGTGTGGGACCGGCGTTATCCCAATAAGCAGCTACCCCTGGGCGGTACCAGAGTTGCCTGTGGTACGCGTGGTCAAAAGTAGCAAAAGCAATCGACCCCATCCGTCCAGCAATCAGACGCGTATTGAGGGCGTCCAAAGCAGGGTGGCATGACAGTGCCATCCTGGCTGCAGATACCACCCTTACTCTTTGCCCAGCTGACAGCCAGCACCCAGCACAGGCAGACCATTTAGAGGGCTTCCAGAGAAGGAGCCCAGAAGCCCAGTTCCCTTCCCATCCACCACCAAGCTCTGGCGTGGCAAAAGCCCACAGTTTTAAGTCAAGGGAGTTAACTGGAGATAACCTCGGCCCCCTGCAGGGGCCTTGAAACCTTTTGCACCACAATTTCCAAACATCTTACCTGGATATCCAAAGCAATATCAAGGAATGCCTCGTAGGTGTCGGAAACGGCTTTGCAGCTCAAGCACGTTACTGGAAGGCAAAGAGAAAAGCTTCTCAGGTTGGGAAGGAGGCTAACTGTGCCCATTTCAATGCCCAACACGTACTGCTTTGGAGACACTGGACACAACTGCTGCGTACTAGAAGCTGTTTACCACAACCAGAGAAAGAGCCACAGACACATCTAAGGCCAGTAATATTTGTAAAAAGTACCTCTCGATCTCAGAAAGCCCCCAAATATTTGATGGACGATGGTAGTTGCTTGAGAAGACATGTCCAAGCTGGAAAGAAATGGTAAGGCAGAGAGTTATCTCCTCCAAGAGTTTTGCTTTGTCTGAAAACCCTGGGCATCGGGTTTCCTTGATGGGAGTACACCCAGGAGTCCAAAGGGCTCAGGAGCATGGAAGAGGTAATTTGCTTGTGCTTACTCGCTGCTTCCACTCGGACAAGCTCTCTGCATGGCATCGACAGTGTAGCGTAAGAACTCGTGGGCGTCTTCCTGCCTGCCAAGCTGCAAATGTTCTCCTATTCCTAAGAAAGAAGAAGTTAGTAGCTGTCTCCTACAAGAAGGGAAGAAAGCATGTAAAAGCAGCTGAAATGCCTTACGTGTGAGGACACTGAGGACAGCCCTAGGCTGGATGGCCCTGGCTGAAGAAGGCAGGACCCCGTTGACGTGCGCTTCCATTATGCACATCATGCAGAAGCCTTGCTGGCGACCTGAAGAGGGAGGGAGAGAGGGAGGGAAGCTTCTCGGGTTAGCAAAATATCCGTAGCAATGGGAACCTTAATGGAGATCTTGAAATTAGAAGATAACAGTCTCCAGTCCCCTTCTCCGAAGGTGCCAATGACCCAACAAGCCCGGGCCATTTTAGCGCATAGAAAGCTTTCTTCAGGGGGATGCTTAAGTGACAGAAGTTTTCTGTGCAATAAGCAAAGAGAGTTGAACTGGCAGGAACAGGGACCGAGACCCGGGGCCTGAAAGTGGTGCCTTTCTGAAGATGAACACACCTAGATAGGGCAAGAGCCTTCTAGGCTTGAGTGTTCAAAGAACGCCACTCAGGGGGCTGACAAAGAAGGGCTGCTTTTCTCCTCAATCAAATTCCAGATGCTGGGAATCCTTGGGAAGTGCCCACCAGATGTACAGGGAGATGTTCATGAAAGTACTCACAGGACCGGCTGTGCTCACGCGAGAGCAGGTGGTTGGCCAGAGGGGGTGTGTACGTCAGGCACTGCAGGACGGAGTTGAGGTAGCAGGTATTGCCCAGGTTGTGGAGTCCTGCTCCAGCTCTCTGTCTTTGCTGCCAGTCCATGCAAATCTTCTCCAGGGGAAAGGGGATGCGTTGTGGCAGAGCCATTCCCTTGGCAAGGACTGCAGGGAGATGACGTTTGAAAAGAGATGAGACGATGCTGTTGTATGAGAGCCTATTTTGAAAGTCGACTCCTGTAGAGGAGCACCCAGGTAAACCAGCTCTGACCTCCAACAGAGAAACGTCGGGGGAAGCCTAACACTGCCATTGGCATTTCCTGGTTAAGAAACAGTTTTGGAAAAGAGTCTGCTCCCCTGCTTACTTTGCTGAAAGTCCAACAAACCCACACTCTGATTTCTGTGCCTGGGGCTGCCTTCCTTTCCCTCTAGACTCTTGAGCTGGCTTATCAGGTCAAGTCTTCCCTTTTCCTGATTGTTACTTGATGAAAAGAAGCAAGTCCCTAGCCCAGAAGGTAACTCTACTGATGTCAGATCTTTCTAGGAGCAATGTCATCTTTCCAAGTCTTGTACATAGTGGCAGAGGAGTGACAACACGCATTTTTCCTGTGTCTAATCGCAAACACCTGGGTGAGTCTGGCTGCTACCAGGAAACACCCCGAATTCCCTCTAGGCAATCAGACGCGTATGTCAGCACATCAGCATTCAGGGATGGGGCACCAGCCACGTCCGTTGCCTTTGGGGATTCACAAAGTCCAAGCCTGCTGGTGAAGGCGTTACTCACCGGAGTCGTTCCCCATTGTGGCCATGGCTTCTCTCAGGAACAGAGGGGAAAGCTTTGGGTGACAAAGGATGTCAGGACACGCTTGAGAAAGAGAAGATCAGCGCCAATCCCGTCACCTGATCACAAAGAAATAATTGTAGCTCAACAAAATGGTTCAAAGAACCCCAAATGTAACCCACAGAACAGCATCCGCCATCAAAAGTCTTTCAGTGGTGCTTGTAACTGCTGCAGAGCTGCAGGCTGATGGCCCTGCTGTCCCTGTCAGCGGACTCCAGTTGACAGCAATTGCCAAGGCCCTTTTGCAAGGCTGCATTGCGTGTCACCTTCTCCGAAGAGGACCTGCTGCTTACCTGCTGCTAGCGTTAGCAGCAGAGCCCTCTGGCTCTCCAGCCCGCACTTTCCCTCCTTGTACGCAGGTGGGACCGGCTTTCAGCCGCTACTTTAACGGCTGCCTTTGCTGTGCTCCTTTTCTGTCTCCCTTCCTACTGCACCATTCAGGGTGGGCTTCTTGTCATTCTAGGCTGAGCTCAATGCCTCAGACTACACTGCCCCCCTGCTACTTAACCTATGCTAGGATATGGTAAAGAAATAAGAGTTAGCAAATAGGAACTCTAGCTGTAGCCCTGGCCAGCCTGTAAAGGTGTAACAGGTCAGCCTATGGCTCAGAAGGTATAGAGCAGCCTATACTTTTATCCCCTATTTACCTACTCTATGATCTGTCCTGAAAGTCAAATCATAATTACCTTTGAAAGAGAATGGAAGTTGAGAAGAAGTGGGCAGTAAACGATAAATGGTCGGAAAAAAGTAGGCAAGCAAGTAGCAAAGGGAGGAGCCAAGTTATCCCGAAGGCCAGCTCAGCCCAACTGGCTTTTGCTGGCCCACTTTTCAGGATCCCAAGGCCTGGCCAGGTGAGCTCACAAGCACTGGGTGGGTGCCGCATCACTGCCCCTTTGTGACACAGGGCCACACAGGTACGTGTCTCCTCGAGGCCACACAGCTGCCACGGCCTGGGCACCTCCCGCAGCTGGCAGTCGCTGGGATTCCCCGTGCGCTGCTGGCGAAGGGCTGTTCGCCCACCGGCAGCGCTCCCACCTCTTCCCCGAGCCGCACCAGGCCAATGGATAAAAACCTGCCCAGGGCTGTAAGCGTGCCTGTTCACAGCTTTGGCTGGAACATTGCGGGTGCTGAGGGTTTCTTTTGCACTCTTCCCAGGGACAGGAACAGCATTTAGCAGCACAAGGGAGGCAGGACGAAAGGGCCCATGATGTCCAAAAGCGCATCAAACAACGGGTGCAGTCATGATGAGAGCAGAAGGAGATGAGAAGGAGATGCAGGTGACCCGTCTGGGACAATGCTTGCGAGGTAACATCTGCCACCCGAACCCAGAGGCAGCCAGAGGCAGTGGGAGGTGGTGGAGTGGGTGAGGAAGGTGCCTGGGAGAGGGGAGAGCAGGGGGAGATGGGAGACAGAGATGGAGATGGAGGGGGAAAAGTCGAGGCGTTTGCAGTGAGGACGCTTCTGCTGTGCAGGTGCTTGTGATGTCACTGGTGGCTGAGGAGCTGATAGGGCAGGAGCAGGCCCCTGGCTTGTGCAGCTGCTAGTGAGGTCATAGGCACCAGAGTACGTGATAAGTTGTGAACAGGCCCCTGGCTTGAGCAGATGCTTGTGATTTGAGGGGAGACCTCATCGCGGTCTACAGCTTCCTCACAAGGGGAAGAGGAGGGGCAGGCGCTGATCTCTTCTCCCTGACGACCAATGACAGAACGCGAGGGAACGGCAGGAAGATATCCAGGGGAGGTTTAGGTTGGATGTTAGGAAAAGGTTCTTCACCCAGAGGGGGGTGGAGCACTGGGACAGGCTGACCCTGGAGGCAGTCACGTCGCCAAGGCTGACAATATTCAAGAAACATTTGGACAACGCCGTCAGACCTAGGGTGTGAGTTTTGGGGTGTTTCTCTAGGCATTAGGGCAGGAGCATGCAGGTGGCTTCCACAGGGGCTTGCGGAGGTTTCAGACCAGGAGCAGGCCGCTGCCTTAGAATCACAGCACCACAGAATATGTCAGTTGGAAGGGAGCCCTGAGGATCATCGAGTCCAACTCCTTGCTCCTCCCTGGACTACCTAACACTGAACCATATGACTAAGGGCGTCGTCCAGATGCTCCTTGAACTCTGACAGGCTTGGTGCTGTGAGCACTTCCCTGGGGAGCCTGTTGCAGGGACCGAGCACCCTCTCAGTGAAGAACCTTTTCCTAATGTCCAATCTGAACTTCCCCTGACGCAGCTTCATTCCGTTGCCTCGTGTCCTGTCGCTGGTCACCAGAGAGAGGAGATCAGCACCTCCCCATCCGCTGCCTGCCCTGAGGAAGCTGTAGACTGCAATGAGGTCACCCCTCAGCCTTCTCTTCTCCAAGCTGAACACACCAAGCGACCTCAGCCGCTCCTCGTAAGTCTTGCCCCCGAGACCCTTCACCATCTTGGTTGCCCTCCTCTGGACACACTCCTAGTTTGATGTCCTTCTGATACTGAGGCGCCCAAAACTGCACCCAGCACTGGAGGTGGGGCCGCACCAGGGCAGTGTAGAGTGGGACAGTCGCCTCCCTCGACCGGCTAGCGGTGCTGTGCTTGATGCACCCCAGGACACGGTTGGCCCCTCTGGCCGCCACGGCACACTGTTGACTCCTGTTCAACTTTCCATCAACCCAGACCCCCAGATCTCTTTCCGCAGGGCTGCTCGCCAGCCTCTCGTCCCCCCGTTTGTATGTATAACCAGGATTACCCCGTCCTAGGGGAGAATCCAGCACTTGCTCTTGATAAACTTCCCATGGTTGGTGATTGCCCAGCTCTCGAGTCTATCTAGATCTCTCTGGAAGGCCTCTCTAGCCTCGAGGGAGACCACAGCTCCTCCTACTTTAGGATCGTCAGCAAATTGACTTCATGTACATTTGACTGCTGTGTCCGGATCATTCATAAAAGCATTAAAGAGCACTGGCCCTAAAATTGAGCTCTGGGGAACCGCACTCGTGACTGTCCAGCAGCCTGATGTAGCCCCATTTACTCTAATGCTTTGAGCCCCTTATGGTTCCCAAAGCCTCATTTTGAGGGCCAAAATCCTCCTTGTTAGGGTCCAAACCTCTCTTTCCTTACCCATAGCCTTTCTTCAGGGCTCACAGTTTAATTTTGAGCACCTAAAGCCTCATTTTTAGGGCAGACAGCCTCATTTTTAGGGCAGAAAGCCTCATTTCTATAGTGCAGAAGCTCAGTTTTAGTTTGACAAGTCTCCTTTTTAGAGTCCAAAGACACATTTTTCGTTTCCAAAGCCTCATTTTCAGGCTCCAAAGAGGCATTTTTAAGATACAGCCCGTCATTTTTTGGGGTCTAAGCCACATGTTGAGTGTCTAACCCCCCATTATTATGGTCCAAATCCTTCCTTTAGCGCCCAAAGCCTCATTTTTTAGGGAGGGGAGGAAAGGAGGGAAGGGGACAGGAGGGGAACTGCCATGGGTTTGCTCTGGATCTGCAAGTCTTTCTGAAAAGACGCGTGCGTCTGTATTGTGTCCCTCGATGCCCGTCTGACTCCTAGGCTGATGGGTTGTGGTGTTTCCATTCTTGATGACCCTGCACACCACCAGTAGCTGAACTGTGCAGTGCCACAGAGAGGTAGCTCTTGGTGGCCCTGGGAATCCCTGGGAAATGAGGGCAATGTTGGAAGTTGTTTCTCCCTCCTGGTGGGAGCACACAGCGGGGCTTTGTTGTCAGAGAAGCAAGCGGGGAATGTTCCTGGCTGGATGCAGCTCCCTTGGCAGATGCCTGTGCCCCTCTCTCGGCCCTGAGGTCCGATACCTGCCTTTCCCCCAGCCAAGCTGTGCTGCCGGCTCTTGGGAAATGGGGGTACAGAGGGCGGATGGTTTTACCACAGCCGGGAAGTTCCCGTCAACCCGTCCGGGATGTCTCTTGCAGCTACAGGTTTTCAAACAGCCCAGCAAAGAAATTTTCCAAGGATACCATGCCAAGGCAAGTGCAGGGTTGAGCTCCGATTGCTCTCTGTGTGGGTTGTGTCTGGCCTGAGCCAGGTGCACAGTAGCTTTCGGACGAGGAATGGGACTATTCCAGGCTGAAGTGAACAATCAGGGTCCCAAGTCTGTTTTGTTCAAGGCAGTCAGGTGGAAATGTGCGGTTGGAGCCTTCTTGGTCGCTTACCCTTTTGATTTCAGTGCCGTCCTCTGGTCCAAACCTTGGAGTGTTTTTGCTCAGGCATAAAAATTAAAAGCAGATTTTCCTCGCCCACACACGCATCTTCCCCCCAGCTCAAGGGGAACAGACAACATCTCTGGGGGCACGTTGTTTTATTAACCGTGCGTCAGATACCCAGCACCAGGGGAGCTGTGTACAGCGAATGGCTGCAGGTGCCTGGGGCTTGAGCAGCATCCCCTGGAAGGGGAAAAGGAGAAAAAGGTGACCCTGGGGACGGGTTATCAGTTCGCCTGGGTCCCCGTTGCCCTGCACGCCCCCTGAGCCAAACACCATTTCTGGACAGTCACTGTGCATCTCTCTCTGTCCCGTTTTGGTCAGGGCTGGGCGTGGGTGCAGCGGAGGGTCAGCGTCCTGACCGAGCAGCCTTGTCTTCAGCCATGGCCGTCTGTCAGAACAAGGGTGCTGATGGGCACTGGCCATGCCTCGTTGCACACTGCCGGTGTGTGCCTTGCAGCTTCCAGCTGGCTGCGCCTATTCCCCTGGCACGCTTGTTGGAAACCTCATGTATTAGCAGAGCATTCAAAATGTCTGGATGCTGTTACTCATTGGCTTTTTCTTCTCTTTTTGGGGAGGAATGTGAAGAAAAGAGAAAAAGAGTTGAGGAATAGATAAAACACATGCCCCAGGTTTTATGAGAACACTAAAACAAATGACCTGACCCATCATCCCCTGTGCCCGAATTGTTGCCAATGCAGGGTGTTGGCAGTGAGGACGCTTCTGCTGTGGAGGTGCTTGTGATGTCACTGGTGTCTGAAGAGCTGATAGGGCAGGAGCAGGCCCCTGGCTTGAGCAGGTGCTTGTGAGGTCACTGGTGCCTGAGGAGCTGATAGGGCAGGAGCGGGCAGGTGTGAGCAGCCATAAAGGTGACTGCTTAGAAGAGGAAATGCCCGAGCAGAAGAACGTTCCTGCGAGCCCGGGAGCTGTGAGCCTGGCGATCAGAAGCATCCCTGAAACGTGCAGCTGGCCGCTTTGCAGCACAGCTGGGGACCGAGAATCCAGGCACCTCCAGATCATCTCGGAAGTGAGACTCTGTCTATCACATTATTGTTCCCCCTTTTGGAGTCGGTTAGGTTTATCCGCCCACCTCTGGGATGGCTGGGTCCTCTCTGGGATCGGTTTGTCCTCCCCTCTGGGATGATGCTTTGGCCTTTTCTGGAATCTGTCTAATTCACTTTATGCACATATCTCCATATAAGTAATCCATCATCAGTATATCTGCTGATGTTTGGAGGATAAGTTCCCTCCCTAGTGACAACTTTGTAGTAACCTGGTTGTTGCTGTTCTATTGCTTATTCCTAAAGGACTGGTTGTTGCTATACGACTGCTTGCTGCTTTTACTGACTGCTGCCATCCTATTGATTGATGCTCTGCCATTGATTGCTGATAGGAATGGGAAGCAGGTCCACGCCCTGGAGCTCTCCAGGACTCCTCCCAGGCATCTGCCCCAGTGTTTTGTCCTGCTGCGGAGGGAGCTGAAGTCCTGGGTAGCAGCCCCAGCCTCCTCCAGGGGAGATACCTGAAGAGTTTGGTGCATGTCGGAGGCACTCTGGAACTCCTCGCAGGGATTTCCCAGAGTCTTTTGGTTTCCTCTGGAGACAAGTGAATTCCCAGGTAGCCACCCCAGAATCTTCTAAGGTAGCTACCCAAAGAGCATTGTGCATGCTGGGGACAGGTCTGTTCCTGTTTTTGCTTCAGGACTTTTCCCGTACATCTAATGGAGTTTTTTCATTTTCTTTACAGACAGCTAAAGTCCCAGGTAGCTGCACCACAACTTTCCTGGTTAGATAGTTGCAGAGTTTTCTTTGTCTTGGAGGCAGGCCATGCCCGATAGCTCCTCAGGAATTCTCAGAGGAATCTCCAGAATGTTTTGGCCTCCCCTGGAGACAGCTGAATTGAGCAGGTAGCCATGCCAGACTTTTCCAAGGTAGCTACCCAAGGTGTTTTGTGTATGCTGGAGGCAGGTCCATGCTCGGTAGACCTCTGGGAGTCCTCCAAGGCAGCATGGGAGTGTTTTGCCTTTCCCTGGAGCCAGCTGAAGTCCTGGATAGAAGACACATATGACGCCTGTATAGTTACCTGAAAGGTTTTGTTCATGTTGGGGGCAGGTCCATGCCTGGTAGCTCCCTGGGAATTCTCCCAGTCATCTCTAGGACTGTGTTGGCCTCCCTGGGGACAGCTGAATTTTGCAGGTAGCAGACCCAGACGCTACAAGGTTGTTAGTTGAGGAGTTTTCTTGAACTTGAAGGCAGGTCCATGCCCGGTAGCTTCCCAGGGACTCCCAAGCAGCTCTGCAATGTTTTGGCCTCCCCTGGAGATGGTGAAATTTTGAAGGTAGCAGCCCCAGACTCCCCCACGGAAGCTACACAAAGAGTTTTGCCTCTATTGGAGGCAGTTCCATGCCCTGTAGCTCTCTGAGACTCCTCCCAGGCAGCTTTGGAGTGTTTGGACTTTGCCTGGAGACAGCTGAAGTCCTTGGTAACAGCCGCAGCCTCGTCCTAGGTAGTTACCTGAAGAGTTTTCTTCATGTGTGAGGCAGGTTTATTCCCAGAAGGTCCCCGAGACTCCTTCCAGGCATCTCCAATGTCCAGTGTTTTGGCTTCGTCTGGAGACAGGTGAATTCCCAGCAGCAGCCCCAGGCTCTTTGAAGGTAGCTACGCAAAGAGCATTGTGTATGTTGGGGGAAGGTTGGTGCTCAGTAGCTGTGCGGGAATTCTCCCAGGCACGTTCAGGATTGTCTTGGCCTGCTCTGGGGAAAGCTGAAGTCCCAGGCAGCAGCCCCAGACTCCTGCACGGTAGCTACCCGAAGCATTTTGTCCATGTTGGAGGCAGGTGCAAGCCCGGTAGCTCCCTGGGACTCCTCCCAGGTAGCTGCAGAATGTTTTGGTCTTCCCTGGAGAGTGCTGAATTTCACAGGTAGCAGCCCCTGACTCCTCCAAGGAATCCACTCAAGGGGTGTTTTCACTGTTGAGGGATGGTCCACGCCCTGTAGCGTGGCTGGGCAGAGTGTTTTTGCTTTCAAACAATGCCAGTTTGAAAACTAACATTTCTGGTCAGCTGTAGTTTTGTTGTTGGGTTTTGGGTTGTTTTGGGGAGTTTTATTGTGTGTTGGTTTTGTTTTTCCTGGGAAGAGCTGCTTTTGTGTTGCTGTGAATTAAGTGGCTGGTTTGCAGCAGTAGAGCATGGAGGAGGAATTCGTATTGTAATAAAAGTGTTTTGGCTGGCAAGACAAAGAGGTCCCAGTTTTGAGAGTCCTTCTGCATCGTTATGAAGGATTACCAGAGCAAGGCAGCAAGGAGTCAACATTAGAAACTCGATGCTACTGTTGCTTGACTCCAGAGCGATTGCTGAGGTTGAGGGGGCTCTGGCCCAGCTCCAAAAGGGTGGGGAAAGTGAGGAAACAGTCAAGAGTTAAGACAGCTGACTTCTCCTGAGAGATGTCATTTGGTTCTGGCAAAGGGAATCTCTCTTAGCAAGGACGCTCATCCCTTGTGATTGTAACAAAATGGAAATGACTCCCAAGTTCCTGCCCTTCCTCCTTAATACAGGAGCACATTTTCGTGCTTTCTTCTGGTCAAATTACTCAAGCCCTTGAGAGAGACTTCCTTCTGTGGCTGATGGCAGAAGGAGATGGGGGAGAAGATGGAGCAGAAGATTCTTGGGAGGACCGAGCTTGGATGCAAGTTACAAAGTCTTGGAATACAAAAAGTTTGGCATAATGGTAGGTGCAACGATAACTGCAATAGTATCTTCATCTGCAGTGGTACCTGCCTCTGCAGTTGTATCTGCCTCTGCAGTGGCATTTGCCTCTGACATGTAATTTAATCTGTAATGGTATCTGCAGCTGAAATGGCGTCTCAAATGGTGTCTACATCTCCAGTGGTAGCTGCAATGGTATCTGCATCTGCAGTGGCATCTGCGTCTGCCTACAACTTACAAGTTACTAAATCTTGGAATATAATCTGCACTGCATAATATTCTTGGCTGCTTTTTTTTTTTTTTTTTTTTCCATTTGGTCTTTTTGGAAGACAGCAAAATGGACAGGATCATTATGGATTAAGACAGGAGGTGTCATTTTCGTCATTTTCACCAGAACTTCAGATTGCCCAAGTTGGGCTTTTTTTCTTTCTACTTTTGATTTTTGCAATCAGATGCCCCTGTATGCTCTGGCTGCTCCATTTCCCAGCCCCTGGGGCAGCGGGAGCATGCTGACCAGTAGCACTGGCCTGCCCCTGCTTTTACTGTTTTCTGCGTTGCCTGGCTCACGCCCGTCCCCCACTGCTGAGGAAGCGGCGTCTCTGCAAAGAGCAAGGGCAGAGCGTGTTCTGCAGCGGGGTCTGGAGATACAGACGCTGCGGTTGTTGGTGGCTCCTTACCCGCTTCTGCAACAGGGTCGGGACAACTCTAGTCGGGTCCGTGTTGAAGCCGTTTGAGTGTCGGAGGCAATGAAGGGATTTCTTTGGTCCCTCCCCAACAAAGGCAGTGTGGGCTGGGAGTAAGAGTGTTGCAGCGGCCAGGAGGGTGTTTTCTTCCTCACAGAGACGAGCGTGCCTCCTTTACGAGCAGGACCCAACCTGCGAATCCCCAGCAGAAGGTTTCTTGAGCAGCGCTGTGCCCCCTTTCCCCCAGCTCTGAGCTCCTCGGCCCCTGGGGAGGCAGGAGGAGGGCAGGGACTGTGAGAGCCGGAGGCAGAGGCCAGGAGAGGGGATGGGGGAGCGGGGTGGAAGGTGACATTGCTGGGGTGCGGTGAGGTCACTTGCGTGGGAGGAAGCTGATTGGTCAGGAGCAGCAGGTGGCAGTGAGGTGCTCAGTGCCTGCCAGTGACAGCGCAGAGAGGAGGGAGCTGGGGGGCAGAGGAGAGGCCGGTTGGGGGGCAGGCAAGGGGCCAGCAGCGAGGGGAGGGCTGGGGCGGGGCTGGTGAGGTCACTTCTGCCGGAGACGCTGATAGGGTAGGAGCAGGCCCGTGGCTTGGAAGTTGCTTGTGAGGTCACTTCTGTCCCTGCAGGTGATAGGCCAGCAGCCGGCTTGTGGCTGGGTGGGTGTTTGTGAGGTCCCTTCAGCTGGAGCTGCTGCTAGGCCGGCAGCAGGCTGGAGGGGCATTGCCGGGTCTCTCCTCTCCACTGTGGCCCGTGGTGTCTCCTCCTCCTGCCCCCTACCAGGACGAAGAGCCTGGCTGAAGGTCCTGGCGGGCTGCGAGGAGCCCTGGAGCCCTCTCCTGCCCGGGCTGAGCCGCCCCGTGCCCTCGGCCTCTCCCTGGGTGGGGAGTGCTCCCGCGTCCTGGCTCCAGCTGGTGGATGTCTGTCCTGTGTCGGGATGGGGGGGACGTGTGGGTGTGGAGGGAGGAAGCCCCGTATGCGGCACGGTGTCGCATATGTGGTCTGAGCAGTGCTGAGCAGGGGATAATGCCCCGGTGTGCTGTGTGTGTATCTGTAATGGTGTCGCTGTCTGCATCGGCATGTGGAATGCTGTCGATACCTGCAACGGGATCAGTATCTGCAATGGCCTCTGCATCTGCAATGGTATTTGAATCTCCTGTGGCATCTACAAAGTTATCTGCATCTGGAATGCTGTGTGTGCAACCGTACCGTTGTCTGCAACTCTCCAGTGCAGATGGCGTTGCAGGTGCAAATACCATTGCAGATAGTGTTGCAGATGCAGATACAATCGAAGGTTCGGATGCCATTGCAGATAACATTGCAGATGCAGGTAGTATTTCAGAGGTGGGTGTCACTGCAGGAGTCACTGCAGATGCAGGGACAACTGCAGGTGCTGTTGCAGATGCCAGAAGAGAGGCAGATTCCATTGCAGTTACAATGGCAGATGCAGATACAATTTCAGATGCAATTGCAGGTGTGGGTATTGGTGTCTCTATGTTAGTATCGGTGTCTGTAATGGTAACTGTACGAGTACCTGCATGTGTAATAGTACCTGAATCTACAGTTGTATTTGTCTCAATGTCTACAATTGTATTTGTCTCAATAGCTTAACTTGGAATGGTAACTCTGTCCCTTGGAGAATGGACTCTCATGGTATCTGTACTTCTATGTGTAATTGTATCTGTACTTGTAATTGCATCTGTGGTGGTATTCATGTAATGGTGCCTGGGAGTGCACTTCTGTACTGTTTCATTATATCTTTATCTGCCGTTGTATCTGGAACTTTATGGACTTTGTGCCTGTATCTGCAATTGTATCTGAAATTCCATGGGCATCTGTATCTGTAATTACACTAGTTTATGCAGTGGTATGGATGATGGTGCTGGTACCTGTGGTGGTGATGGTGCCAGTAGTATCTGTGCCTCTAATGCTATCTCTGTGCCTGTAACTGTGCCTGTAAGTGTACCTGCATAGGGAATGGTACCTGTGCCTGCACATGGACTCGCAAGGGTTTCTGTAGGTGTCTGTGTATTTGGTTTCTGTATGCGCGTGAGTCATTCTCTCGCTAGCTGCAATAGTATCAGCACGGCTATCCCTAATGGTCTCTGTACCGCTGACGGTCTGGGTATGGGTGTGACTGTCTGTAATGGTATCGCGGTCTCTGTACTGGTATCAGGAGCTGTAAGAGCAGAGGTAGAGGCATCTGCAATGGTATTGGTACCTGCCTGGGTAAGTGCAATGCTGTCAATACCTGCAATGGGATCAGTATCTGCAGTGGCATCTGCAATGGTTTCTTCAAGGCAGTGGCACCTGCACCTGAAGCGTTATTTGCCAATGGCATCTGCAGGGTTATCAGCAGCGGTATGTGCATCTGAAATGGTGCCTGCCCTGGTGTTTGAACCTGCAGTGCCATCTGCCAAGGTATCTGCATCTGGAATGCTGTGGGTGCAACTGTGCTGTCATCTGCAACTCTCCAATGTAGACACCATTGCAGATGCAGAAACCATTGCTGATAACATTGCCAATGCTATTGCAGATGCAGACGCTGTTGCAGATGCCATTGCAGAAGCAAATACAATTTCGTATGCAATTGCCGGTGGAGATGCTGTTGAAGATGCAGATGCCTTTGCAGATACCAGTGCAGATGTAGATATTCCCTGTGTCTTCAGTGGTATGTGTATCACTACCTGGATGTGTAATGGTACCCCTACCAGGAATGAGATCAGTGTCTGTACATGTATCTATAGGTGTAACTGAATGTGTACTTGTGTCTGTGGCTCGTCTTGCGTCTGTAATCGCATGTGCAGTTCTGTCTGTATGTGCCACTGTATCGGCAATTGTATCTGTAATTGCATCAGTATCTTTCTAATGGTATTGGTATCTGAAGTTGTATCCGAAATGGCATTGTCGATGGTATCTGCAATGTCACCTGCAACGGCATCTGCAATGGCCTCAGCATCTGCAATGCTATCTGCAGCTGCAAAGGTATCTGCAGCTGCAACGCATTTGAAATGCTGTGAGTGTCTGCTGTAGCCTCTGCATCTTCAGTGATACCTGCATCTGCAACGGCGTCGGCATCCCCTATTTTGTCTTCACCTGACTTTGCATCAGCAATGGTTTCTGCAATGGTTTCTACAGTGGTATCTGCATCTGAAATGGCGTCTGCATCTGCAATGGTGTTTGCTTTGGTGTCTGCAACTGCCGCGTTACCGGGAACGTGATGTGCATCTGCAAAGGTCTATGCAATGGTTTCTGCAATGGTATTTTAATCTGCAATGCCATTTGTAATGGTATCTGCATCTGAAATGGTATCTACATCTGCAATGGTATCTGTAATTGCTCTGGCATCAGCAGTGCTCCCTGCATCATCAATAGCCTTTGCAACGATACCTTCTGCTGCAATGGCATCTGCATCTCCATCTGCAGTCGTATGTTCACCTGCAACGCTATCTGCAATCGTATTTGCACCTGGAATGGCATCTGCAATGGTCTGTGTGCAGGTATGTGAAATGCAATAGCATCTGTAATGTCCTCTGCATCTGCCTCCGTCCCTGCATCTGCAATGCTATCTGCCACAGCATCTGCGTTGATAATGGCATCTGCTCATGCTACGCTGTGAGCATCTGCAATGGCATCAGCGGAGGAGGTGACGCGTGCTGAGATTATGCTACCTGCAGCTCTCTGCACCACTACCTGCAGCGGTGCAAGCAATGGTACTTGAGTATAAAGCGGTACCCGCAATGCTATATTCATCTGCAGGGGTATCTGCAATGACACTGCATCTGCAAGGCTGCCTGCAACGGCGCCGCCACCTTGAAAGGTGTCTGCCATGGTACCTGCGTTTGCAGTGGTGTCGGCTTCTTCAGAAATATTTAGTTCTGGAAGAGCATCTGCATCTACGAAGGCATCTGCCGTGGTCTCTGCAATGCCAATTCATTCTGCAATGCCATAGGCAACGGTCTCTGCATCTGCTATGGTAGCTGCATCTGAAATGGAATCTGCCATGGGATTCGCATTGCTATTGGCTATCAGCACTTTCCAAGATATCTGCATTTCCACTAGCACCTACAATGGCACCAGCATCTTCAATGGCATCTCCATCTGCAGTTCCATCGGAAATTTCATCTACGCCTGCAGCGTTATGTGGAATGGTCTCTGCAATGGGATCTGCCTCTGCCTGGGCTGCTGCGTCTTCAGTGGCATCTTTGGTGGTCAGTCCGTGCTCTCTTTTCTCAGTCCCCTTCTCAGAAATGTGCCCAGGAAGGTGATAGTGGAGGACATGGTTCTTGATTCTCCCAGGGAGCAAGGTGAGGCCGACCAGCCTCGGGGTCCCCGGGGCTGCTTTTGGTAGCTGTGTTTCTATCAATGTCTTTACGTGTAGCGGTTCCTCCGTCTGTCGTGGAACCTCAGTGGGTAATGATGTCACGTCTGCATCTGCTTTTTTTTGAGCAATTGAATGTGCACTTGTATCTGTGAGTGTACTTGAATCCTTAATTGCATGTGCAGTTGTACCTGTGTCTGGAATTGTGTCTGTTTTGTGCCCGCATTTGCAATTGTATTGGCAATTCAGTGTGAATCTGTGCCTGTAATTACATTGGTCTCTCTGATGGTGCCAGTACCTGTGCCCCTACTGGTATCTCTGTCTGTGCCTGTAACTGTGCCTGTAACTGCACCTGCATAGGGAATGGTACCTGTACCTGCACATGGACTCGCAATGGTTTCTGTAGGTGTCTGTGTATTTGGTTTCTGTATGCGCGTGAGTCATTCTCTCGCTAGCTGCAATAGTATCAGCACGGCTATCCCTAATGGTCTCTGTACCGCTGACGGTCTGGGTATGGGTGTGACTGTGTGTAATGGTATCGCGGTCTCTGTACTGGTATCAGGAGCTGTAAGAGCAGAGGTAGAGGCATCTGCAATGGTATTGTTACCTGCCTGGGTAAGTGCAATGTTGTCGATATCTGCAATGGGATCGGTATCTGCAGTGGCACCTGCAATGGTTTCTTCAATGCCAGCAGCACCTGCACCTGAAGCGTTATTTGCCAATGGCATCTGCAGGGTTATCAGCAGCGGTACGTGCATCTGAAATGGTGCCTGCCCTGGTGTTGGAACCTGCAGTGCCACCTGCAGTAGTATGTTCAGTGGCACCTTCTCTCTGTTTATCGGTATGTGTAGTGGTATCTGTGTGTGTAATGCTGTCTGTAAGTGTAATTGTATCCGTACCTCCAGCTGTCTCTGGATCAGCAATTGTGTCTGTGTGTGTTGCGGGGTCTGGAGCTGGAGTTCTGTCTCTGCTTGTACCTCTGTGGGTATTTGTGTCCATCTCTGTAACTGCACCCGTGTCCGTCATTGTATTTGTATCCATGTCAGCATCCTCATCCACCTCCCTGTTGGTGACTGTCAGTGTAGTTATCTGTATATTTCTCTGTACCTCTGCCTGTAACAGCACATCTGTGTGTAACGGCAGCTGCAGTTGTATCAGTGTCTTTATGTGTAAGGGTTCCTTTGTCTGCCGTGCTACCTCAGTCGGTAGTGGCGTCACTTGCTGTAGCTGCTCTTGTTGGTGTAACTGAATGTGCACTTGCGTGTGAGACTGTCCTTGTATCGTCAGTTGTGTGTGTAATTGTACCTTTATCTGGAACGGTGTCTGTTCTGTGCCTGTATTTGCAATTGTATCGGCAATTCAGTGTGAATCTGTGTCTGTAATTCTGTCGGTCGCTGTGATGGTACCGGTACCTGCATTTCTAATGGTGCCAGCATGCGTGTCTCGAATGGCGTCTGTAGCTGTACCTGTCCTTCGGCCCGTTACTGCATCTGCAATGGTGCCTGCAATTCTTCAGTGCCACCTGGAATGCAGTATTTGGATCGGCAATGGTATCTGCATCTGCAACAGCATCTGCAATGGTGTCTGCATGTGGAATGGCATTTCTCTCTGAATTTTTGCATGCATCTGCAATGGCATCTGTGGTCATACCTGCACCTGCAGTAGCATCTGCAATGGTGTCTTCAATGGTATCCTCATGCAATCAGATGTTCTTCTGCCACTCTAGCTGCATCTGCAACACCGTCTGCAATGGCATGTGCCTCTGCAATGCCATTTGCATTGCTATCTCCATCTGTGATGTTCTGAGGAACGCATTTTGCCTCAGCAATGCCATCTGCAAGGGTGTCTGCAATGCTAATTCATTCTGCAATGCCATCTGCAATGGCATCTGCATCTGCTGTGGTATCTGCATCTGTAATGGAATGTGCAACGGCATACACATTGCTAAGAGCTTCTGGAATTGCTCCTACAGTGGTGTCTGCACCTGCAATGGTGTCTGCACCTGCAATGCTGTCTGCATCTGCAATGGCATCTGCAGTGGTCTCTGCATCTGGAGTGGTCTCTGCAAAGGCTTTTGCTGTGGTATCTTCAATGGCACCTTCAATGCTATCGGAGCATGGACTGAAACTGCAATGGCATCTGCGTGGTATCTGCATCTGCAATGGCATTTGCCACTATTTCTGCATTTGCATGGGTATCTGCATCTGCAATGGCACCTGCAGTAACATGTGCTTCTGCACTGGTGTCTGCCACTGCAGTGGTATCTCCAATGGTATCTGCGCTGGCACCTGTACCTGCAATGGCATCAGCACCTTCAAATGTTTCATTTGCAATGGCACCTGCAATGGCCTCAGCATCTTCAGTGGCATCTCCATCTGCAGTTCCACCTAAAATCTCATCTGCATCTGCAGTGTGATCTGGAATGGTCTCTGCAATGGTGTCTGCATCTGCCATGGGATTTTCATCTGCAGTCACGTCTGCAATGGTGTGTGCATCTGCTATGGCATCTGCAATGGAGTCTGTAACGGGATCTCCAATATTTTGTGCCAGTAACTCTCATTGTCTCTGCATATTTAACGGGTGTTTGTAATGCTATCGGTATCTGTGATGGTACTTGTGATGCTCTTAATAGCTGTATTTCTGATGGGACCAGCATCTGTCTCTCGTATGCTGGCTGTACCCGTAATTGTACCTGTAACTGTATCTGTCTTGGCAATGGTATCTGCATCTGCACGTGTACTTGTAATGGCTTCTGTGAGTGGACACGTATCAGTATCTGCAGAGGTGTCTCCCTCTGCAATGCTATTTGCATCTGTGTTGGCACCTGCAATTGTCTCTGCGTCTGCAGTGGTATCTGCGTCCCCAGCGGTGTCTCCACCTGCTATGACATCTGCACTGATATCTGCATCTGCCGTGCTCTCTGCATCAGGATCTGCAAAGGTATCTCCATCTGCAGGTGCATCTTTAATTTTAACTGCCTCTGCAGCTGGTATGGTGCTCTGTTTTGGATTTGCTCCTACACCAGTGCTGATATCACAGAGGTGTTTTGCTTATTGCTGAACAGTTCTTACTTAGGTAGCAGGGAGGCCTTTTCTGCTTCTCGCAGTGCCCTGCCAGTGAGCAGGCTGGGGGTGCACGAGAAGCTGGGAGGGGACACAGCTGGGACCGCTGACCCCAGCTGACCAAAGGGGTATTCCAGCCCATCGGATGTTGTGCTCAGCAATCAAACGGGGGAGGTGGCGGGGGTGGGTGGGGAGGGGATACTTGCAGGGGGCTGCTGTTTCTCAGGTACTGGCTGGGCATCGATCGGGTTGGTGGTGAGCACTTGGGGTTTTTTGCATCATGTACTTTCCCTGGGTTTGTTTTTCTTTCTTGTTTTATTCTCCTTTTTTTCTTCTTATTAAACTGTCTTTATCTCAACTATGAAGTTTTTTCACTTTTACCCTTCCCATTCTCTCCCCATCCCACTGTGGGTTGGGAAGTGATCGAGTGGCTGTGTGGTGCTCATCTGCCCACCGGGGTTAAACCCAATGTGGGGCTCGAAGGGTCTGGGGTAACAAAAGATTTGACCAGAGCATATTAGAGGGAACCTGTGATTATTACATCTGCTTAACAGTTGTGGTCGCGATGTTGACTTACCTGTTCTCGACATGGGTTTATCTGATCCGTGCCATGCTGCCTTTTTTGCTGTGCTGTGTAGCACTTGGTGGTGTTTTGCCTGGAAGGATGATGATAAAAGCAGTGGCCTTGAGCCTGCTTTGGTATTTGTGCCATGCATTGATGCCTTCCCTGTATTTTGGGAACCATCTTATGGAGACAATGAACAATTCCTTTTCTTCCCTTTTCTCCTCCGAGAGCCAGTCGGTGGAGGAAACAGAGAATGGCACCTTCCCCTTTTTCTTCTGTGGGGCAGGTATTTTCTTCCCTGTTATAATAACTCTTTAGTATCTTGATCATCCTTGGGTAACCAGAATGCTCCTGTTGGTGCTTCTCAAGAATATTGTTCCTGCTTTTTCAAAGGTTAACCAACTAGAAATATCAGCATAGGGATATGACCCAAGGCAGCGTGGTTATAGGTGGGAAGGCCTGTGGAAGAATATGGGCAGGTACCTGGAAGAGTTGTCACCGCCGGTGGTCTGGGACTTCAGCCCCGAACAAGTGTGAGATCCCGATGAAGCGACGGAAGGTTTGAAAAAAAGGATGTCCTGGCCCTGGCTGTGCCAAAGAGACACAAATTGTCGCACTGTTCTGGGGCCTGGCCTGTGCCTGCTGAGCACTGTTCATTCCCTATTCAGCAGCCTCAAGGAGAAGAGAGGGTCTCTGCATCTGAAGACATACAAGCAGCCACTGTGGCTAAACCGGAGACCCAAGCCCCAGCTCTATCAGTTTCCCCTACAGTCGGCTCCAGCTGAGCGTGAAGGAAAGGCATCCCTTCAAAGAAGATGGTGCAAATGACCAAGTCAAGTAGACCCCTGCTGAGGGGCGTATGCAGTATCTGAGGGAATTAGCTGGGAAGACAAACGTCATAGCCCCAAACATACCACCCCTCCCCGCCTTACTCCTTCTTTCCCCAGCTTTATTGCTGAGCACGATGTCATCTGGTACGGAATATCCCTTTGGTCTGTTGCGGTCAGCTGTCCTGGCTATGGCCCCTCGCAGCTTCTTGCCCACCCCCAGCCTACACACGGGTGGGTCAGAGTGAGGGACAGAGAAGCCTTTGCTGCTGTGCAAGCACTGTTCAGCAAGAGCTGAAACATCCGTGTTTTGTCAGGACTGTTTTGGTCACAGATCCAAAACACAGCCCCATCTGGGCTGCCATGAAGAAGATGAACTCCATCCCAGCCCAAACCAGTGCAGTGAGGCATGTGCTACTCCTACCATGAGAGCGACACAAAGCAGAGAGAGAGTGTTCAGTAACATGGGAGGGGCTGTTTTATCACACAGGCCTTCAATGCCATCTCTTGAAAACAGCCCGACTGCAGCCAACCCCAAACCCCCGCCTGCCCGGACAGGCTCCCAGTAGCAGAGACGTGTTGGTGCAGGGGCAGATGCAATTTTTGGCAGAGGACTTGGGAGAAAGGGGGTGCCTGTTTCTCAGGACAAGAGGGAAGATCTCTCGCCTCTCTCCCCTGTTGTGCCATCTCCCTGCTCATGTCATAATGGCCCTTCAGATGATGTGGGCTGATGTCACAGGGGGATGCGCTGCATGACAGGGAGGTGTCCCCGGTGCCACGGCAGTGCCGGCACTTGCCAGCGAGGCCTGGGTGCTGCTGGGCACTGCTCAGGGGCTCCCCACCGCTGCCCTTCAGAGCTGCTTCACAGCTGGGAGCAGGGTCGGGAGGCAGCAGGGATGAGCTGGGGGACCCTCGCTGACAGACAGGAGAGGAGCAGGTCAGAGAGGAGTTTTGGGTGAGGAGGCAGGAAGAGCTTCCCTTTTCCTGAGCTGAGGGCAAGCAGCAAGAGCGATGGAGGGCTGCTGCACCATGGCCGTCAGCTTGAAGCTGAGCTGCTTGTTCCCCACACTCCTGCAGCTCTGCAGCAAGGGTGCGGGTTTGGGGAGCTCCTTCCTGAGGGGTCGCCTCAGGGCTGTCAGCTGTCAAAAGCTGGAATTGCTGGGCTGTGGGGGTGGCTGGAGAGGGCTGGGGGCTGCCACGAGAGCCCTGCCTGAGGATCCCACTGGGCTTGGGACACAATGTGGCTGCCAGGAGTGCAGGTCCTGGTACTGGGGCTGCCCTGAGTATCAAAGCTCCTTTGGGCATGGCTCGGTCCCCTCAAAAGTGGGGCCATTGAGGGCCAGCTTTCTCTGCGAGCTGGCAGTCTGAAAGTGGGGCACAGCCCAGCTCCCCAGCCATGGCAGTGTTTTTCTGAGCTCTTTGTGTACAGCAGCATCTGTCATCGCCTGGGCAAGGAGCTTGCTGAGAGTCTGTGAGCTGGCCAGCCCAGGGCCTGAGACCTCTTTCCCTTGCTTTGCAGAGATCGTGGCTATCTGGGGAGCTGTGTCTGATGGCATCCTGGGACAGCTGAAGCTGGACAAGGGAGGCTGGTGTCCTGGTCCCTCTCGCCCTGCAGGGGTTCAGTCCTCCTGAGAGCCTGGGCCCTGAGGAACGATCCCTCCCCGAGCATCATAGCAGCTCACCAAGAGCACCCCATGTGCCCAGAGCAGCTTCTTGGCCAACCGGGAGAGAAACCAAGTCCAGATCCAGCCTGAGAAAGCATGCAGCATGCCCTAGGGCTTCACTCTTCCCAGTGGTCAGAGTGGAGAGACCAAGCAGAGAGAAAGGGGATGATGCTTGACCCGCTTAGTGGATGAGGGGAAGGCTGTGGATGTTGTCTACTTGGACTTCAGTAAGGCCTTTGACACAGTCTCCCACAGCATTGTCCTGGAGAAGCTGGCTGCTCACGGCCTGGATGGGTGCACTCTACGCTGGGTTAAAAACTGGCTGGACGGCCGAGCCCAGAGCGTGGTGGTGAATGGAGTCAAATCCAGTTGGCGGCCAGTCACGAGTGATGTTCCCCAGGGCTCAGTACTGGGGCCGGTCCTGTTCAACATCTTCATTGATGATCTGGATGAGGGGATCGAGTGCACCCTCAGTAAGTTTGCAGATGACACCAAGTTGGGTGGAAGTGTCGATCTGCTGGAGGGTAGGAAGACCCTGCAGAGGGACCTGGACAGGCTGGACCGATGGGCCGGGGCCAACTGTACGAGGTTCAACAAGGCTCAGTGCCGGGTCCTGCACTTGGGTCACAACAACCCCATGCAACGCTACAGGCTGGGGGAGGAGTGGCTGGAGAGCTGCCTGGCGGAAAAGGACCTGGGGGTGTTGGTTGACAGCCAGCTGAACATGAGCCAGCAGTGTGCTCAGGTGGCCAAGAGGGCCAATGGCATCCTGGCCTGTATCAAGAATAGTGTGGCGAGCAGGAGCAGGGAGCTGATGGTGCCCCTGTACTGGGCACTGGTGAGGCTGCACCTCGAGTACTGTGTTCAGTTTTGGGCCCCTCACTACAAGAAGGACATTGAGGTGCTGGAGAGTGTCCAAAGAAGGGCAACGAAGTTGGTGAAGGGTCTAGAGAACAAGGCTGGTGAGGAGCGGCTGAGGGAACTGGGGTTGTTTAGTCTGGAGAAGAGGAGGCTGAGGGGAGACCTTACTTCTCTCTACAACTACCTGAAAGGAGGTTGTAGCAAGGTGGGGGTTGGTCTCTTCTCCCTGGTAATGAGTGACAGGACGAGAGGAAACATCCTCAAGCTACGCCAGGGGAGGTTTAGGTTAGACATTAGGAAAAACTTCTTCACTGAGAGGGTGGTCAAGCATTGGAACAGGCTGCCCAGGGAAGTGGTTGAGTCTCCATCTCTGGAGGTACTTCAAGAACGGATAGATATGGTGCTCGAAGACATGGTATAGATGGACTTGGCAGTGTTAGGTTAACGGTTGGACTCAATGGTCTTAACGGTCTTTTCCAACCTTGACGATTCTATGATTCTATGATTCTATCCTGGGTCTGTGCCACGGATAATCCCTGGGAATAAATCCCAGGGGTATTCCTTGTGCTGGAAATGCCTGGGATCATCTCTAGCCAAGAGATGGTTGCAAATATTTTGAGGCGGGGAAGTAAAAAAATGGAGAACATGTTTTTTTTTTTTTACCAAAGCTTTCACTTTTCCTCTCTAGATCTAAAGTACTCATTCATCAGCCCTTTTGTCTTTTCCCTGGGCAGGGTGTCCTGATTGCAGGACTCGGGACCTTTGCTATGGTCCAAGAGTGATTCTACAGCAAATGAGTGGTGTTTGCTGCTTGCAGATCCATCTTCCAGCTGGACATTGATGAGTTATGGCTGCTGAAGCTTGTGTTCCCCACAGGGATTATTCCTGGTGAGAAGGCAACGGCCACCCTCCGCTTTCCCCCTCCAGCTCTAGGGGATCATGGGTTGCATGCCCCCTGTTCCTTGCAAAGGGCTGGGAGAAGTAGACATTTGCTGCCAAAGGGTGGGGGACAGCTTGAGCTCCCCCAACACAAATGACTCCCCAAGAGCTGATTCTATAAATGACCTTTTCTCCAGAATTTTGCTATGAATCTTGCATGGAAATTTGGCCTGCTGTGGCAGTGATGACGTTCCTCCTCCTTGCAGATGATGTCAAGACGGAGCCACTGAACTACAAGCTACGATCATGAGCCACCTCCTTCCCGTGGCCTGTTGTGGATACCTGTGTGCAAGAGTGTCACCTGAGAGCAAGGGGACAGCCAGGTTCTTTTAGGGCTATTTGGCAGAACGAATACGGCACTAAATTGTAGTTAAAATTCAGCTTTATTTTCTTAACAGGATACTTTGATTAGCATAGCACCAAATTTATGATTAGAATAGCTCAGGATTTCTACGAGCAGAATCAATGTAGTACAATTTATAAGTAGTGTAATAGAGAATTTATAATACAACTTAACTTATGATTTCTAATGACCTGGATCCTAACCTAACTTAACTTATGATTTCTAATCACCTGGGCCCTCTGCAGATTGGGTCAAATCTTAATACATGGTTTGCTGTGTCAACATAACAATCATAATCAAGACTCGAAAAGTGTGTAAAAGAATAGGAGTCACTCACTCAGACCTCGGAAGGAGCAGACCATGGTGGAGGCGTCCTTGGCCACTGGAGGGTCACAGGTCTCAGTGTCCTGCAGCAGTTCCAGTCCAAGGTCCTCCCTTAGGACTTGTAAATACTTGATTTGTAAGCAGTGCTCTGTCTCTAAAAACAAGGAAGCAACAAGAGGACACAGGAGGAAAGGGAGAAGGAAGCCACAGGAGGCAAGGAAAACAAAATAAAAAAAGGAGGAGACAACAGGATGAAACAAGAGGGAAGAGGAGGCAAGAAGAGGAGGAGGAAGAGGCAATAAGAGCCCAGAGAAGGAAATAGGAGAAGGAAAAACAGGAGGCAAGAGAAGGACAAAACAGGACCCAGGAGATAAGGGAGGAGGAGGCGACAAGAGGACAGAGAAGGAGAAGGAGGAGGAGGCAACAGGAGGTGAAAAAAGAAAACTGAACAAGAGAAGAGAGCAAGAAAACAAGGGGGAAAGAAGCATGAGGAAAGGAGGAAACAGGAAGAAAAAGAGGAGGAGGCAAAAGGATGCAACAAGAGAAGGAGGAAAGAGGAGAAAACAAGAGGAAAGAGGAAGAGGCAGAGGAGAAAATGAAAGGACATAAAAGGAGGCAATGGGAGATAACAGGAGAAGCAGGAGGAAAAGAGAGCAGGGCATATCAGGAGTAGAGATGAGGAAGAGGAACAGGAGGATGAGAAGGAAAAGGCAAGAGGAGGAGGAGAAGTAGGCAACAGGATCCAAGAGGAGGGAAGAGGAGGCGACAGGAGGCTGAAGAGGAAGAAAAGGAAAAAGGCGCATGAGACAACAGGAGGGAAGAGGAGGCAAGAGAGTGCAACAGCAGGCCAGAAAAGGAGTAGGAGATAATGAAGGAGAAGGAGGCAAGAGGAGTCAAAGGGAGGCAAGAGGAAGAAGAAGAGGAGGCAAGAGGAAGACACAGCAAGAAATTGAAGGTAAATGAGGAGTCAAAAGGAAGCAACAGGAAGAAAAAGAGGAGGCAACAGGATGCCGTAAGGCCCAAGAGAAGGAAAGGGGATGCAAAAGACAAAGGAGTCAGAGGAGTCAGGGGAGGAGGAAGGAGGCAACAGGAGTCAATGGGAGCAACAGGAAAGAACATGGCGGGGGGAGACAACTGCAGGCAGGAGCAGGCAACAGGAGGCAAAAGGAAAAGGTGTCTTCCTCCTTCTTGCGCCTCCTCTTTCCTTTTACTGCCTCCGGCCCCATGTGCTCCAGTCTGCTGCTCTTGCCTCCTGCTGCCTCCTCTTTCCTTCTCCTTCTCCTCTTCCTCCTCTTCTTCCTTTCCTTTGCCTACATTATTCTCCTCGTCCACTTTCCTCCTTTTTCCTCCTTCCCCTCCTGCTCTCGCAACCTCTTGCCTCCTCCTTCTCCTCTTGCCTCCAGCTCCTTCTCCTCATTTTGCTTCTTTCTTCTCTTGCCTCCTTCCTCTTCCTTTTTCTGCCTTTTTTGCCTCCTCCTCCTCCTCCTCTTCCACTTACTATTGCCTCCTCTTGCCTCCTGTTGCCTCTGGTTTCTTCCACCTCCTCCTCCTCTTGCCTCCTGTCTCCTCCTCCTCTTCCCTTCTCTTGCCTTTCCTTGCCTGCTGTTCCTTCATTCTCCTCTTACCTCCTGTTCCCTCCTGGAGGTAAAGTGAATATCAGGAGGAGGAGGAGGAGGCAAGAGAAAAATACAGGCAGCAACAGGTGGCAAGAAGAGAAAAAAGGAAGAGGGATAGAAGAAGGAAGAGGAGGAGGAAGCAAAAGGAGCTAAGATGCAGATGAGAAACTGGAGGCAAGAGGAAGCAACAGAAGACAAAGAGTTGAGGAGAAGAAGCCTACGAGGTGGACATAAAAACAGTCAAGAGGAGGGAAAAGCAAGCAAGAGGGAGATTAGGAGGCAGAGGTAGCAGGAGGCAAGAGGAGGCAAGAGGAGGAGGAGGAGGCAAGAGGAGGCAACAGGGCAGGGAAAAAGTGGAGGCAAGAATAGGACACAGCAGGACACAGGAAGTATAGGAGAGGGAAGCAAGAGGAGGTAAGAGGAAAAGAAGGAGGAGGAGGCAAGAAGAGGCAAGAGGAGGAAAAAAGGAGGAGGGAACAGGATGCCATAGGAGGTAAGAGTAGGAGGAGGCAGCAATAGGAGGCAATGGGAGACAGCAGGAGAAGGAAAGGCAAGAGGACATAACAGGAGGTAGAATGAGGAAGAAGGAGGGGAGCAGGAGAAATGGAAAAATGGATGCAAGAAGAAGAAAGGAGAAGGAGGAAGAGGCAAGAGGAGCCCAGAGATGGGAATGAGAGTCTGTACGAGAATGCAGAGGAAGAGAAGGGAAGGGCAACAGGGGGCAAGGAGAGGCAAGAGGAGGAGGAGGAAACAGGAGGCAAAACGAGGCAAGAAAAGGCAAGGGGAGGAGGAGGAGGAGGAGGCAAGAGGAGAAAAGAGGAGGGAAGAAGAGGACAGGATGACACAGAAGTAAAGGAGGCGGAGGCAAAATGAGACAAGAAAAAGAGAAAAAGGAAAAGACAAGAGGATGCCACATGATGTAAGGAGAGTCAATAGAAGGAGGAGGTGGCTGAAACACGAGGCGTCAAGCTAATGGTAAAAGAGGAGGCAAGAGGAGGTCACAGTAGGCCAGAAGGCCAAAGAAGGAGGAGGAAGGAGGAGACAAGAAAAAGCAGAAAAGGAGGACGCAATTAAAGGGAAGAGGAGGCAAGAGTAAAGAAGAGGAGGGAAGAGGAGGAGGAGACAAGAAGAACAACAGGAGACAAAAGGAGAAGAAGTGGCAGAAGAAAACATGATGTAACAGCTAGTGAAAGGAAGAAGAGGAATGAGAGGAGAAAAAGGAAAATGCAAGAGGAAGGAGAGAAGTAGGTAAGACAAGTCAGGAGGAGGGAGGAGGAGAGAACAGGAGGATGCAGAGGAAGAGAAGGAA
>NW_028121268.1:43946-89367 GCF_965183815.1 Platalea leucorodia
CCTCTTCCCTCTTGTTTCATCCTGTTGTCTCCTCCTTTTTTTGTTTTGTTTTCCTTGCCTCCTGTGGCTTCCTTCTCCCTTTCCTCCTGTGTCCTCTTGTTGCTTCCTTGTTTTTAGAGACAGAGCACTGCTTACAAATCAAGTATTTACAAGTCCTAAGGGAGGACCTTGGACTGGAACTGCTGCAGGACACTGAGACCTGTGACCCTCCAGTGGCCAAGGACGCCTCCACCATGGTCTGCTCCTTCCGAGGTCTGAGTGAGTGACTCCTATTCTTTTACACACTTTTCGAGTCTTGATTATGATTGTTATGTTGACACAGCAAACCATGTATTAAGATTTGACCCAATCTGCAGAGGGCCCAGGTGATTAGAAATCAGAAGTTAAGTTAGGTTAGGATCCAGGTCATTAGAAATGTTGTATTATAAATTAAGTTAAGTTGTATTATAAATTAAGTTAAGTTGTATTATAAATTCTCTATTACACTACTTATAAATTGTACTACATTGATTCTGCTCGTAGAAATCCTGAGCTATTCTAATCATAAATTTGGTGCTATGCTAATCAAAGTATCCTGTTAAGAAAATAAAGCTGAATTTTAACTACAATTTAGTGCTGTATTCGTTCTGCCAAATAGCCCTAAAAGAACCTGGCTGTCCCCTTGCTCTCAGGTGACACTCTTGCACACAGGTATCCACAACAGGCCACGGGAAGGAGGTGGCTCATGATCGTAGCTTGTAGTTCAGTGGCTCCGTCTTGACATCATCTGCAAGGAGGAGGAACGTCATCACTGCCACAGCAGGCCAAATTTCCATGCAAGATTCATAGCAAAATTCTGGAGAAAAGGTCATTTATAGAATCAGCTCTTGGGGAGTCATTTGTGTTGGGGGAGCTCAAGCTGTCCCCCACCCTTTGGCAGCAAATGTCTACTTCTCCCAGCCCTTTGCAAGGAACAGGGGGCATGCAACCCATGATCCCCTAGAGCTGGAGGGGGAAAGCGGAGGGTGGCCGTTGCCTTCTCACCAGGAATAATCCCTGTGGGGAACACAAGCTTCAGCAGCCATAACTCATCAATGTCCAGCTGGAAGATGGATCTGCAAGCAGCAAACACCACTCATTTGCTGTAGAATCACTCTTGGACCATAGCAAAGGTCCCGAGTCCTGCAACCAGGACACCCTGCCCAGGGAAAAGACAAAAGGGCTGATGAATGAGTACTTTAGATCTAGAGAGGAAAAGTGAAAGCTTTGGTAAAAAAAAAAAAACATGTTCTCCATTTTTTTACTTCCCCGCCTCAAAATATTTGCAACCATCTCTTGGCTAGAGATGATCCCAGGCATTTCCAGCACAAGGAATACCCCTGGGATTTATTCCCAGGGATTATCCGTGGCACAGACCCAGGATAGAATCATAGAATCATAGAATCGTCAAGGTTGGAAAAGACCGTTAAGACCATTGAGTCCAACCGTTAACCTAACACTGCCAAGTCCATCTATACCATGTCTTCGAGCACCATATCTATCCGTTCTTGAAGTACCTCCAGAGATGGAGACTCAACCACTTCCCTGGGCAGCCTGTTCCAATGCTTGACCACCCTCTCAGTGAAGAAGTTTTTCCTAATGTCTAACCTAAACCTCCCCTGGCGTAGCTTGAGGATGTTTCCTCTCGTCCTGTCACTCATTACCAGGGAGAAGAGACCAACCCCCACCTTGCTACAACCTCCTTTCAGGTAGTTGTAGAGAGAAGTAAGGTCTCCCCTCAGCCTCCTCTTCTCCAGACTAAACAACCCCAGTTCCCTCAGCCGCTCCTCACCAGCCTTGTTCTCTAGACCCTTCACCAACTTCGTTGCCCTTCTTTGGACACTCTCCAGCACCTCAATGTCCTTCTTGTAGTGAGGGGCCCAAAACTGAACACAGTACTCGAGGTGCAGCCTCACCAGTGCCCAGTACAGGGGCACCATCAGCTCCCTGCTCCTGCTCGCCACACTATTCTTGATACAGGCCAGGATGCCATTGGCCCTCTTGGCCACCTGAGCACACTGCTGGCTCATGTTCAGCTGGCTGTCAACCAACACCCCCAGGTCCTTTTCCGCCAGGCAGCTCTCCAGCCACTCCTCCCCCAGCCTGTAGCGTTGCATGGGGTTGTTGTGACCCAAGTGCAGGACCCGGCACTGAGCCTTGTTGAACCTCGTACAGTTGGCCCCGGCCCATCGGTCCAGCCTGTCCAGGTCCCTCTGCAGGGTCTTCCTACCCTCCAGCAGATCGACACTTCCACCCAACTTGGTGTCATCTGCAAACTTACTGAGGGTGCACTCGATCCCCTCATCCAGATCATCAATGAAGATGTTGAACAGGACCGGCCCCAGTACTGAGCCCTGGGGAACATCACTCGTGACTGGCCGCCAACTGGATTTGACTCCATTCACCACCACGCTCTGGGCTCGGCCGTCCAGCCAGTTTTTAACCCAGCGTAGAGTGCACCCATCCAGGCCGTGAGCAGCCAGCTTCTCCAGGACAATGCTGTGGGAGACTGTGTCAAAGGCCTTACTGAAGTCCAAGTAGACAACATCCACAGCCTTCCCCTCATCCACTAAGCGGGTCAAGCATCATCCCCTTTCTCTCTGCTTGGTCTCTCCACTCTGACCACTGGGAAGAGTGAAGCCCTAGGGCATGCTGCATGCTTTCTCAGGCTGGATCTGGACTTGGTTTCTCTCCCGGTTGGCCAAGAAGCTGCTCTGGGCACATGGGGTGCTCTTGGTGAGCTGCTATGATGCTCGGGGAGGGATCGTTCCTCAGGGCCCAGGCTCTCAGGAGGACTGAACCCCTGCAGGGCGAGAGGGACCAGGACACCAGCCTCCCTTGTCCAGCTTCAGCTGTCCCAGGATGCCATCAGACACAGCTCCCCAGATAGCCACGATCTCTGCAAAGCAAGGGAAAGAGGTCTCAGGCCCTGGGCTGGCCAGCTCACAGACTCTCAGCAAGCTCCTTGCCCAGGCGATGACAGATGCTGCTGTACACAAAGAGCTCAGAAAAACACTGCCATGGCTGTGGAGCTGGGCTGTGACCCACTTTCAGGCTGCCAGCTCGCAGAGAAAGCTGGCCCTCAATGGCCCCACTTTTGAGGGGACCGAGCCATGCCCAAAGGAGCTTTGATACTCAGGGCAGCCCCAGTACCAGGACCTGCACTCCTGGCAGCCACATTGTGTCCCAAGCCCAGTGGGATCCTCAGGCAGGGCTCTCGTGGCAGCCCCCAGCCCGCTCCAGCCACCCCCACAGCCCAGCAATTCCAGCTTTTGACAGCTGACAGCCCTGATGCGACCCCTCAGGAAGGAGCTCCCCAAACCCTCACCCTTGCTGCAGAGCTGCAGGAGTGTGGGGAACAAGCAGCTCAGCTTCAAGCTGACGGCCACGGTGCAGCAGCCCTCCATCGCTCTTGCTGCTTGCCCTCAGCTCAGGAAAAGGGAAGCTCTTCCTGCCTCCTCACCCAAAACTCCTCTCTGACCTGCTCCTCTCCTGTCTGTCAGCGAGGGTCCCCCAGCCCATCCCTGCTGCCTCCCGACCCTGCTCCCAGCTGTGGAGCAGCTCTGAAGGGCAGCAGTGGGGAGCCCCTGAGCAGTGCCCAGCAGCACCCAGGCCTCGCTGGCAAGTGCCGGCACTGCCGTGGCACCGGGGACACCTCCCTGTCATGCAGAGCATCCCCCTGTGACATCAGCCCACATCATCTGAAGGGCCATTATGACATGAGCAGGGAGATGGCACAACAGGGGAGAGAGGCGAGAGATCTTCCCTCTTGTCCTGAGAAACAGGCACCCCCTTTCTCCCAAGTCCTTTGCCAAAAATTGCATCTGCCCCTGCACCAACACGTCTCTGCTACTGGGAGCCTGTCCGGGCAGGCGGGGGTTTGGGGTTGGCTGCAGTCGGGCTGTTTTCAAGAGATGGGATTGAAGGCCTGTGTGATAAAACAGCCCCTCCCATGTTACTGAACACTCTCTCTCTGCTTTGTGTCGCTCTCATGGTAGGAGTAGCACATGCTTCACTGCACTGGTTTGGGCTGGGATGGAGTTCATCTTCTTCATGGCAGCCCAGATGGGGCTGTGTTTTGGATCTGTGACCAAAACAGTCCTGATAAAACACGGATGTTTCAGCTCTTGCTGAACAGTGCTTGCACAGCATCAAAGGCTTCTCTGTCCCTCACTCTGACCCACCCGTGTGTAGGCTGGCGGTGGGCAAGAAGCTGCGAGGAGCCATAGCCAGGACAGCTGACCGCAACAGACCAAAGGGATATTCCGTACCAGATGACATCGTGCTCAGCAATAAAGCTGGGGAAAGAAGGAGTAAGGCGGGGAGGGGTGGTATGTTTGGGGCTATGACGTTTGTCTTCCCAGCTAATTCCCTCAGATACTGCATACGCCCCTCAGCAGGGGTCTACTTGACTTGGTCATTTGCACCATCTTCTTTGAAGGGATGCCTTTCCTTCACGTTCAGCTGGAGCCGACTGTAGGGGAAACTGATAGAGCTGGGGCTTGGGTCTCCGGTTTAGCCACAGTGGCTGCTTGTATGTCTTCAGATGCAGAGACCCTCTCTTCTCCTTGAGGCTGCTGAACAGGGAATGAACAGTGCTCAGCAGGCACAGGCCAGGCCCCAGAACAGTGCGACAATTTGTGTCTCTTTGGCACAGCCAGGGCCAGGACATCCTTTTTTTCAAACCTTCCGTCGCTTCATCGGGATCTCACACTTGTTCGGGGCTGAAGTCCCAGACCACCGGCGGTGACAACTCTTCCAGGTACCTGCCCATATTCTTCCACAGGCCTTCCCACCTATAACCACGCTGCCTTGGGTCATATCCCTATGCTGATATTTCTAGTTGGTTAACCTTTGAAAAAGCAGAGACAATATTCTTGAGAAGCACCAACAGGAGCATTCTGGTTACCCAAGGATGATCAAGATACTAAAGAGTTATTATAACAGGGAAGAAAATACCTGCCCCACAGAAGAAAAAGGGGAAGGTGCCATTCTCTGTTTCCTCCACCGACTGGCTCTCGGAGGAGAAAAGGGAAGAAAAGGAATTGTTCATTGTCTCCATAAGATGGTTCCCAAAATACAGGGAAGGCATCAATGCATGGCACAAATACCAAAGCAGGCTCAAGGCCACTGCTTTTATCATCATCCTTCCAGGCAAAACACCACCAAGTGCTACACAGCACAGCAAAAAAGGCAGCATGGCACGGATCAGATAAACCCATGTCGAGAACAGGTAAGTCAACATCGCGACCACAACTGTTAAGCAGATGTAATAATCACAGGTTCCCTCTAATATGCTCTGGTCAAATCTTTTGTTACCCCAGACCCTTCGAGCCCCACATTGGGTTTAACCCCGGTGGGCAGATGAGCACCACACAGCCACTCGATCACTTCCCAACCCACAGTGGGATGGGGAGAGAATGGGAAGGGTAAAAGTGAAAAAACTTCATAGTTGAGATAAAGACAGTTTAATAAGAAGAAAAAAAGGAGAATAAAACAAGAAAGAAAAACAAACCCAGGGAAAGTACATGATGCAAAAAACCCCAAGTGCTCACCACCAACCCGATCGATGCCCAGCCAGTACCTGAGAAACAGCAGCCCCCTGCAAGTATCCCCTCCCCACCCACCCCCGCCACCTCCCCCGTTTGATTGCTGAGCACAACATCCGATGGGCTGGAATACCCCTTTGGTCAGCTGGGGTCAGCGGTCCCAGCTGTGTCCCCTCCCAGCTTCTCGTGCACCCCCAGCCTGCTCACTGGCAGGGCACTGCGAGAAGCAGAAAAGGCCTCCCTGCTACCTAAGTAAGAACTGTTCAGCAATAAGCAAAACACCTCTGTGATATCAGCACTGGTGTAGGAGCAAATCCAAAACAGAGCACCATACCAGCTGCAGAGGCAGTTAAAATTAAAGAGGCACCTGCAGATGGAGATACCTTTGCAGATCCTGATGCAGAGAGCACGGCAGATGCAGATATCAGTGCAGATGTCATAGCAGGTGGAGACACCGCTGGCGACGCAGATACCACTGCAGACGCAGAGACAATTGCAGGTGCCAACACAGATGCAAATAGCATTGCAGAGGGAGACACCTCTGCAGATACTGATACGTGTCCACTCACAGAAGCCATTACAAGTACACGTGCAGATGCAGATACCATTGCCAAGACAGATACAGTTACAGGTACAATTACGGGTACAGCCAGCATACGAGAGACAGATGCTGGTCCCATCAGAAATACAGCTATTAAGAGCATCACAAGTACCATCACAGATACCGATAGCATTACAAACACCCGTTAAATATGCAGAGACAATGAGAGTTACTGGCACAAAATATTGGAGATCCCGTTACAGACTCCATTGCAGATGCCATAGCAGATGCACACACCATTGCAGACGTGACTGCAGATGAAAATCCCATGGCAGATGCAGACACCATTGCAGAGACCACTCCAGATCACACTGCAGATGCAGATGAGATTTTAGGTGGAACTGCAGATGGAGATGCCACTGAAGATGCTGAGGCCATTGCAGGTGCCATTGCAAATGAAACATTTGAAGGTGCTGATGCCATTGCAGGTACAGGTGCCAGCGCAGATACCATTGGAGATACCACTGCAGAGGCAGACACCAGTGCAGAAGCACATGTTACTGCAGGTGCCATTGCAGATGCAGATACCCATGCAAATGCAGAAATAGTGGCAAATGCCATTGCAGATGCAGATACCACGCAGATGCCATTGCAGTTTCAGTCCATGCTCCGATAGCATTGAAGGTGCCATTGAAGATACCACAGCAAAAGCCTTTGCAGAGACCACTCCAGATGCAGAGACCACTGCAGATGCCATTGCAGATGCAGACAGCATTGCAGGTGCAGACACCATTGCAGGTGCAGACACCACTGTAGGAGCAATTCCAGAAGCTCTTAGCAATGTGTATGCCGTTGCACATTCCATTACAGATGCAGATACCACAGCAGATGCAGATGCCATTGCAGATGGCATTGCAGAATGAATTAGCATTGCAGACACCCTTGCAGATGGCATTGCTGAGGCAAAATGCGTTCCTCAGAACATCACAGATGGAGATAGCAATGCAAATGGCATTGCAGAGGCACATGCCATTGCAGACGGTGTTGCAGATGCAGCTAGAGTGGCAGAAGAACATCTGATTGCATGAGGATACCATTGAAGACACCATTGCAGATGCTACTGCAGGTGCAGGTATGACCACAGACGCCATTGCAGATGCATGCAAAAATTCAGAGAGAAATGCCATTCCACATGCAGACACCATTGCAGATGCTGTTGCAGATGCAGATACCATTGCAGATCCAATACTGCATTCCAGGTGGCACTGAAGAATTGCAGGCACCATTGCAGATGCAGTAACGGGCCGAAGGACAGGTACAGCTACAGACGCCATTCGAGACACGCATGCTGGCACCATTAGAAATGCAGGTACCGGTACCATCACAGCGACCGACAGAATTACAGACACAGATTCACACTGAATTGCCAATACAATTGCAAATACAGGCACAGAACAGACACCATTCCAGATAAAGGTACAATTACACACACAACTGACGATACAAGGACAGTCTCACACGCAAGTGCACATTCAATTACACCAACAAGAGCAGCTACAGCAAGTGACGCTACTACTGACTGAGGTAGCACGGCAGACAAAGGAACCCTTACACATAAAGACACTGATACAACTGCAGCTGCCGTTACACACAGATGTGCTGTTACAGGCAGAGGTACAGAGAAGTATACAGATAACTACGCTGACAGTCACCGACAGGGAGGTGGATGAGGATGCTGACATGGATACAAATACAATGACGGACACGGGTGCAGTTACAGAGATGGACACAAATACCCACAGAGGTACAAGCAGAGACAGAACTCCAGCTCCAGACTCCGCAACACACACAGACACAATTGCTGATCCAGAGACAGCTGGAGGTACGGATACAATTACACTTACAGACAGCATTACACATACAGCTACCACTACACATACCGATAAACAGATAGAAGGTGCCACTGAACACACCACTGCAGGTGGCACTGCAGGTTCCAACACCAGGGCAGGCACCATTTCAGATGCACGTACCGCTTCTGATAACCCTGCAGATGCCATTGGCAAATAACGCTTCAGGTGCAGGTGCTGCTGGCATTGAAGAAACCATTGCAGGTGCCACTGCAGATACCGATCCCATTGCAGATATCGACAGCATTGCACTTACCCAGGCAGGTACCAATACCCTTGCAGATGCCTCTACCTCTGCTCTTACAGCTCCTGATACCAGTACAGAGACCGCGATACCATTACACACAGTCACACCCATACCCAGACCGTCAGCGGTACAGAGACCATTAGGGATAGCCGTGCTGATACTATTGCAGCTAGCGAGAGAATGACTCACGCGCATACAGAAACCAAATACACAGACACCTACAGAAACCATTGCGAGTCCATGTGCAGGTACAGGTACCATTCCCTATGCAGGTGCAGTTACAGGCACAGTTACAGGCACAGACAGAGATACCAGTAGGGGCACAGGTACTGGCACCATCAGAGAGACCAATGTAATTACAGGCACAGATTCACACTGAATTGCCAATACAATTGCAAATGCGGGCACAAAACAGACACAATTCCAGATACAGGTACAACTGCGCATGCAATTAAGGATTCAAGTACACCCACAGATACAAGTGCACATTCAATTGCTCAAAAAAAAGCAGATGCAGACGTGACATCATTACCCACTGAGGTTCCACGACAGACGGAGGAACCGCTACACGTAAAGACATTGATAGAAACACAGCTACCAAAAGCAGCCCCGGGGACCCCGAGGCTGGTCGGCCTCACCTTGCTCCCTGGGAGAATCAAGAACCATGTCCTCCACTATCACCTTCCTGGGCACATTTCTGAGAAGGGGACTGAGAAAAGAGAGCACGGACTGACCACCAAAGATGCCACTGAAGACGCAGCAGCCCAGGCAGAGGCAGATCCCATTGCAGAGACCATTCCACATAACGCTGCAGGCGTAGATGAAATTTCCGATGGAACTGCAGATGGAGATGCCATTGAAGATGCTGGTGCCATTGTAGGTGCTACTGCAAATGCAGATATCTTGGAAAGTGCTGATAGCCAAGAGCAATGCGAATCCCATGGCAGATTCCATTTCAGATGCAGCTACCATAGCAGATGCAGAGACCATTGCCTATGGCATTGCAGAATGAATTGGCATTGCAGAGACCATGGCAGATGCCTTTGTAGATGCAGATGCTCTTCCAGAACTAAATACTTCTGAAGAAGCCGACACCACTGCAAATGCAGGTACCATGGCAGACACCTTTCAAGGTGACGGCGCCGTTGCAGGCAGCCTTGCAGATGCAGTGTCATTGCAGATACCCCTGCAGATGAATATAGCATTGCGGGTACCGCTTTATACTCAAGTACCATTGCTTGCACCGCTGCAGGTAGTGGTGCAGAGAGCTGCAGGTAGCATAATCTCAGCACGCGTCACCTCCTCCGCTGATGCCATTGCAGATGCTCACAGCGTAGCACGAGCAGATGCCATTATCAACGCAGATGCTGTGGCAGATAGCATTGCAGATGCAGGGACGGAGGCAGATGCAGAGGACATTACAGATGCTATTGCATTTCACATACCTGCACACAGACCATTGCAGATGCCATTCCAGGTGCAAATACAATTGCAGATAGCGTTGCAGGTGAACATACGACTGCAGATGGAGATGCAGATGCCATTGCAGCAGAAGGTATCGTTGCAAAGGCTATTGATGATGCAGGGAGCACTGCTGATGCCAGAGCAGTTACAGATACCATTGCAGATGTAGATACCATTTCAGATGCAGATACCATTGCAAATGGCATTGCAGATTAAAATACCATTGCAGAAACCATTGCATAGACCTTTGCAGATGCACATCACGTTCCCGGTAACGCGGCAGGTGCAGACACCAAAGCAAACACCATTGCAGATGCAGACGCCATTTCAGATGCAGATACCACTGTAGAAACCATTGCAGAAACCATTGCTGATGCAAAGTCAGGTGAAGACAAAATAGGGGATGCCGACGCCGTTGCAGATGCAGGTATCACTGAAGATGCAGAGGCTACAGCAGACACTCACAGCATTTCAAATGCGTTGCAGCTGCAGATACCTTTGCAGCTGCAGATAGCGTTGCAGCTGCAGATAGCATTGCAGATGCTGAGGCCATTGCAGATGCCGTTGCAGGTGACATTGCAGATACCATCGACAATGCCATTTCGGATACAACTTTAGATACCAATACCATTAGAAAGATACTGATGCAATTACAGATACAATTGCCGATACAGTGGCACATACAGACAGAACTGCACATGCGATTACAGACGCAAGACGAGCCACAGACAAAAGTACACATTCAGTTACACCTATAGATACACGTACAGACACTGATCTCATTCCTGGTAGGGGTACCATTACACATCCAGGTAGTGATACACATACCACTGAAGACACAGGGAATATCTACATCTGCACTGGTATCTGCAAAGGCATCTGCATCTTCAACAGCATCTCCACCGGCAATTGCATCCGAAATTGTATGTGCTTCTGCAATGGCATCTGCAACAGCGTCTGCATCTGCAATAGCATTGGCAATGTTATCAGCAATGGTTTCTGCATCTGCAATGGTGTCTACATTGGAGAGCTGCAGATGACAGCACAGTTGCACCCACAGCATTCCAGATGCAGATACCTTGGCAGATGGCACTGCAGGTTCAAACACCAGGGCAGGCACCATTTCAGATGCACGTACCGCTGCTGATAACCCTGCAGATGCCATTGGCAAATAACGCTTCAGGTGCAGGTGCCACTGCCTTGAAGAAACCATTGCAGATGCCACTGCAGATACTGATCCCATTGCAGGTATCGACAGCATTGCACTTACCCAGGCAGGTACCAATACCCTTGCAGATGCCTCTACCTCTGCTCTTACAGCTCCTGATACCAGTACAGAGACCGCGATACCATTACAGACAGTCACACCCATACCCAGACCGTCAGCGGTACAGAGACCATTAGAGATAGCCGTGCTGATACTATTGCAGCTAGCGAGAGAATGACTCACGCGCATACAGAAACCAAATACACAGACACCTACAGAAACCATTGCGAGTCCATGTGCAGGTACAGGTACCATTCCCTATGCAGGTACAGTTACAGGCACAGTTTAGGCACAGAGATAGCATTAGAGGCACAGATACTACTGGCACCATCACCACCACAGGTACCAGCACCATCATCCATACCACTGCATAAACTAGTGTAATTACAGATACAGATGCCCATGGAATTTCAGATACAATTGCAGATACAGGCACAAAGTCCATAAAGTTCCAGATACAACGGCAGATAAAGATATAATGAAACAGTACAGAAGTGCACTCCCAGGCACCATTACATGAATACCACCACAGATGCAATTACAAGTACAGATACAATTACACATAGAAGTACAGATACCATGAGAGTCCATTCTCCAAGGGACAGAGTTACCATTCCAAGTTAAGCTATTGAGACAAATACAATTGTAGACATTGAGACAAATACAACTGTAGATTCAGGTACTATTACACATGCAGGTACTCGTACAGTTACCATTACAGACACCGATACTAACATAGAGACACCAATACCCACACCTGCAATTGCATCTGAAATTGTATCTGCATCTGCCATTGTAACTGCAATGGAATCTGCCTCTCTTCTGGCATCTGCAACAGCACCTGCAGTTGTCCCTGCATCTGCAGTGACTCCTGCAGTGACACCCACCTCTGAAATACTACCTGCATCTGCAATGTTATCTGCAATGGCATCCGAACCTTCGATTGTATCTGCATCTGCAACACTATCTGCAATGGTATTTGCACCTGCAACGCCATCTGCACTGGAGAGTTGCAGACAACGGTACGGTTGCACACACAGCATTCCAGATGCAGATAACTTTGTAGATGCCACAGGAGATTCAAATACCATTGCAGATGCAGAGGCCATTGCAGATACTGATCCCGCTGCAGATATCGACAGCATTCCACATGCCGATGCAGATAGTGACACCGTTACAGATACACACACAGCACACCGGGGCATTATCCCCTGCTCAGCACTGCTCAGACCACATATGCGACACCGTGCCGCATACGGGGCTTCCTCCCTCCACACCCACACGTCCCCCCCATCCCGACACAGGACAGACATCCACCAGCTGGAGCCAGGACGCGGGAGCACTCCCCACCCAGGGAGAGGCCGAGGGCACGGGGCGGCTCAGCCCGGGCAGGAGAGGGCTCCAGGGCTCCTCGCAGCCCGCCAGGACCTTCAGCCAGGCTCTTCGTCCTGGTAGGGGGCAGGAGGAGAAGACACCACGGGCCACAGTGGAGAGGAGAGACCCGGCAATGCCCCTCCAGCCTGCTGCCGGCCTAGCAGCAGCTCCAGCTGAAGGGACCTCACAAACACCCACCAGCCACAAGATTGCTGCTGGCCTATCACCTGCAGGGACAGAAGTGACCTCACAAGCAACTTCCAAGCCACGGGCCTGCTCCTACCCTATCAGCGTCTCCGGCAGAAGTGACCTCACCAGCCCCGCCCCAGCCCTCCCCTCGCTGCTGGCCCCTTGCCTGCCCCCCAACCGGCCTCTCCTCTGCCCCCCAGCTCCCTCCTCTCTGCGCTGTCACTGGCAGGCACTGAGCACCTCACTGCCACCTGCTGCTCCTGACCAATCAGCTTCCTCCCACGCAAGTGACCTCACGGCACCCCAGCAATGTCACCTTCCACCCCGCTCCCCCATCCCCTCTCCTGGCCTCTGCCTCCGGCTCTCACAGTCCCTGCCCTCCTCCTGCCTCCCCAGGGGCCGAGGAGCTCAGAGCTGGGGGAAAGGGGGCACAGCGCTGCTCAAGAAACCTTCTGCTGGGGATTCGCAGGTTGGGTCCTGCTCGTAAAGGAGGCACGCTCGTCTCTGTGAGGAAGAAAACACCCTCCTGACCACTGCAACACTCTTACTCCCAGCCCACACTGCCTTTGTTGGGGAGGGACCAAAGAAATCCCTTCATTGCCTCCGACACTCAAACGGCTTCAACACGGACCCGACTAGAGTTGTCCTGACCCTGTTGCAGAAGCGGGTAAGGAGCCACCAACAACCGCAGCGTCTGTATCTCCAGACCCCGCTGCAGAACACGCTCTGCCCTTGCTCTTTGCAGAGACGCCGCTTCCTCAGCAGTGGGGGACGGGCGTGAGCCAGGCAACGCAGAAAACAGTAAAAGCAGGGGCAGCCAGTGCTATTGGTCAGCATGCTCCCGCTGCCCCAGGGGCTGGGAAATGGAGCAGCCAGAGCATACAGGGGCATCTGATTGCAAAAATCAAAAGTAGAAAGAAAAAAAGCCCAACTTGGGCAATCTGAAGTTCTGGTGAAAATGACGAAAATGACGCCTCCTGTCTTAATCCATAATGATCCTGTCCATTTTGCTGTCTTCCAAAAAGACCAAATGGAAAAAAAAAAAAAAAAAAAAGCCAAGAATATTATGCAGTGCAGGTTATATTCCAAGATTTAGTAACTTGTAAGTTGTAGGCAGACGCAGATGCCACTGCAGATGCAGATACCATTGCAGCTACCACTGGAGATGTAGACACCATTTGAGACGCCATTTCAGCTGCAGATACCATTACAGATTAAATTACATGTCAGAGGCAAATGCCACTGCAGAGGCAGATACAAGTGCAGAGGCAGGTACCACTGCAGATGAAGATACTATTGCAGTTATCGTTGCACATACCATTATGCCAAACTTCTTGTATTCCAAGACTTTGTAACTTGCATCCAAGCTCGGTCCTCCCGAGAATCTTCTGCTCCATCTTCTCCCCCATCTCCTTCTGCCATCAGCCACAGAAGGAAGTCTCTCTCAAGGGCTTGAGTAATTTGACCAGAAGAAAGCACGAAAATGTGCTCCTGTATTAAGGAGGAAGGGCAGGAACTTGGGAGTCATTTCCATTTTGTTACAATCACAAGGGATGAGCGTCCTTGCTAAGAGAGATTCCCTTTGCCAGAACCAAATGACATCTCTCAGGAGAAGTCAGCTGTCTTAACTCTTGACTGTTTCCTCACTTTCCCCACCCTTTTGGAGCTGGGCCAGAGCCCCCTCAACCTCAGCAATCGCTCTGGAGTCAAGCAACAGTAGCATCGAGTTTCTAATGTTGACTCCTTGCTGCCTTGCTCTGGTAATCCTTCATAACGATGCAGAAGGACTCTCAAAACTGGGACCTCTTTGTCTTGCCAGCCAAAACACTTTTATTACAATACGAATTCCTCCTCCATGCTCTACTGCTGCAAACTAGCCACTTAATTCACAGCAACACAAAAGCAGCTCTTCCCAGGAAAAACAAAAACAACACACAATAAAACTCCCCAAAACAACCCAAACCCAACAACAAAACTACAGCTGACCAGAAATGTTAGTTTTCAAACTGGCATTGTTTGAAAGCAAAAACACTCTGCCCAGCCACGCTACAGGGCGTGGACCATCCCTCAACAGTGAAAACACCCCTTGAGTGGATTCCTTGGAGGAGTCAGGGGCTGCTACCTGTGAAATTCAGCTCTCTCCAGGGAAGACCAAAACATTCTGCAGCTGCCTGGGAGGAGTCCCAGGGAGCTACCGGGCTTGCACCTGCCTCCAACATGGACAAAACGCTTCGGGTAGCTACCGTGCAGGAGTCTGGGGCTGCTGCCTGGGACTTCAGCTTTCCCCAGAGCAGGCCAAGACAATCCTGAACGTGCCTGGGAGAATTCCCGCACAGCTACTGAGCACCGACCTTCCCCCAACATACACAATGCTCTTTGCATAGCTTTCAAAAAGCCTGGGGCTGCTGCTGGGAATTCACCTGTCTCCAGACGAAGCCAAAACACTGGACATTGGAGATGCCTGGAAGGAGTCTCGGGGACCTTCTGGGAATAAACCTGCCTCACACATGAAGAAAACTCTTCAGGTAACTACCTAGGACGAGGCTGCGGCTGTTACCAAGGACTTCAGCTGTCTCCAGGCAAAGTCCAAACACTCCAAAGCTGCCTGGGAGGAGTCTCAGAGAGCTACAGGGCATGGAACTGCCTCCAATAGAGGCAAAACTCTTTGCGTAGCTTCCGTGGGGGAGTCTGGGGCTGCTACCTTCAAAATTTCACCATCTCCAGGGGACGCCAAAACATTGCAGAGCTGCTTGGCAGTCCCTGGGAAGCTACCAGGCATGGACCTGCCTTCAAGTTCAAGAAAACTCCTCAACTAACAACCTTGTAGCGTCTGGGTCTGCTACCTGCAAAATTCAGCTGTCCCCAGGGAGGCCAACACACTCCTAGAGATGACTGGGAAAATTCCCAGGGAGCTACCAGGCATGAACCTGCCCCCAACATGAACAAAACCTTTCAGGTAACCGTACAGGCGTCATATGTGTCTTCTATCCAGGACTTCAGCTGGCTCCAGGGAAAGGCAAAACACTCCCATGCTGCCTTGGAGGACTCCCAGAGGTCTACCGAGCATGGACCTGCCTCCAGCATACACAAAACACCTTGGGGAGCTACCTTGGAAAAGTCTGGGACGGCTACCTGCTCAATTCAGCTGTCTCGAGGGGGGGCCAAAACATTCTGGAGATTCCTCTGAGGATTCCTGAGGAGCTATCGGGCATGGCCTGCCTCCAAGACAAAGAAAACTCTGCAACTATCTAACCAGGAAAGTTGTGGTGCAGCTACCTGGGACTTTAGCTGTCTGTAAAGAAAATGAAAAAACTCCATTAGATGTACAGGAAAAGTCCTGAAGCAAAAACAGGAACAGACCTGTCCCCAGCATGCACAATGCTCTTTGGGTAGCTACCTTAGAAGATTCTGGGGTGGCTACCTGGGAATTCACTTGTCTCCAGAGGAAACCAAAAGACTCTGGGAAATCCCTGCGAGGAGTTCCAGAGTGCCTCCGACATGCACCAAACTCTTCAGGTATCTCCCCTGGAGGAGGCTGGGGCTGCTACCCAGGACTTCAGCTCCCTCCACAGCAGGACAAAACACTGGGGCAGATGCCTGGGAGGAGTCCTGGAGAGCTCCAGGGCGTGGACCTGCTTCCCATTCCTATCAGCAATCAATGGCAGAGCATCAATCAATAGGATGGCAGCAGTCAGTAAAAGCAGCAAGCAGTCGTATAGCAACAACCAATCCTTTAGGAATAAGCAATAGAACAGCAACAACCAGGTTACTACAAAGTTGTCACTAGGGAGGGAACTTATCCTCCAAATAGCAGCAGATATACTGATGATGGATTACTTATATGGAGATATGTGCATAAAGTGAATTAGACAGATTCCAGAAAAGGCCAAAGCATCATCCCAGAGGGGAGGACAAACCGATCCCAGAGAGGACCCAGCCATCCCAGAGGTGGGCGGATAAACCTAACCGACTCCAAAAGGGGGAACAATAATGTGATAGACAGAGTCTCACTTCCGAGATGATCTGGAGGTGCCTGGATTCTCGGTCCCCAGCTGTGCTGCAAAGCGGCCAGCTGCACATTTCAGGGATGCTTCTGATCGCCAGGCTCACAGCTCCCGGGCTCGCAGGAACGTTCTTCTGCTCGGGCATTTCCCCTTCTAAGCAGTCACCTTTATGGCTGCTCACACCTGCCTGCTCCTGCCCTATCAGCTCCTCAGGCACCAGTGACCTCACAAGCACCTGCTCAAGCCAGGGGCCTGCTCCTGCCCTACCAGCTCCTCAGACACCAGTGACATCACAAGTACCTCCACAGCAGAAGCATCCTCACTGCCAACACCCTGCATTGGCAACAATTCGGGCACAGGGGATGATGGGTCAGGTCATTTGTTTTAGTGTTCTCATAAAACCTGGGGCATGTGTTTTATCTATTCCTCAACTCTTTTTCTCTTTTCTTCACATTCCTCCCCAAAAAGAGAAGAAAAAGCCAATGAGTAACAGCATCCGGACATTTTGAATGCTCTGCTAATACATGAGGTTTCCAACAAGCGTGCCAGGGGAATAGGCGCAGCCAGCTGGAAGCTGCAAGGCACACACCGGCAGTGTGCAACGAGGCATGGCCAGTGCCCATCAGCACCCTTGTTCTGACAGACGGCCATCGCTGAAGACAAGGCTGCTCGGTCAGGACGCTGACCCTCCGCTGCACCCACGCCCAGCCCTGACCAAAACGGGACAGAGAGAGATGCACAGTGACTGTCCAGAAATGGTGTTTGGCCCAGGGGGCGTGCAGGGCAACGGGGACCCAGGCGAACTGATAACCCGTCCCCAGGGTCACCTTTTTCTCCTTTTCCCCTTCCAGGGGATGCTGCTCAAGCCCCAGGCACCTGCAGCCATTCGCTGTACACAGCTCCCCTGGTGCTGGGTATCTGACGCACGGTTAATAAAACAACGTGCCCCCAGAGATGTTGTCTGTTCCCCTTGAGCTGGGGGGAAGATGCGTGTGTGGGCGAGGAAAATCTGCTTTTAATTTTTATGCCTGAGCAAAAACACTCCAAGGTTTGGACCAGAGGACGGCACTGAAATCAAAAGGGTAAGCGACCAAGAAGGCTCCAACCGCACATTTCCACCTGATTGCCTTGAACAAAACAGACTTGGGACCCTGATTGTTCACTTCAGCCTGGAATAGTCCCATTCCTCGTCCGAAAGCTACTGTGCACCTGGCTCAGGCCAGACACAACCCACACAGAGGGCAATCGGAGCTCAACCCTGCACTTGCCTTGGCATGGTATCCTTGGAAAATTTCTTTGCTGGGCTGTTTGAAAACCTGTAGCTGCAAGAGACATCCCGGACGGGTTGACGGGAACTTCCCGGCTGTGGTAAAACCATCCGCCCTCTGTACCCCCATTTCCCAAGAGCCGGCAGCACAGCTTGGCTGGGGGAAAGGCAGGTATCGGACCTCAGGGCCGAGAGAGGGGCACAGGCATCTGCCAAGGGAGCTGCATCCAGCCAGGAACATTCCCCGCTTGCTTCTCTGACAACAAAGCCCCGCTGCGTGCTCCCACCAGGAGGGAGAAACAACTTCCAACATTGCCCTCATTTCCCAGGGATTCCCAGGGCCACCAAGAGCTACCTCTCTGTGGCACTGCACAGTTCAGCTACTGGTGGTGTGCAGGGTCATCAAGAATGGAAACACCACAACCCATCAGCCTAGGAGTCAGACGGGCATCGAGGGACACAATACAGACGCACGCGCCTTTTCAGAAAGACTTGCAGATCCAGAGCAAACCCATGGCAGTTCCCCTCCTGTCCCCTTCCCTCCTTTCCTCCCCTCCCTAAAAAATGAGGCTTTGGGTGCTAAAGGAAGGATTTGGACCATAATAATGGGGGGTTAGACACTCAACATGTGGCTTAGACCCCAAAAAATGATGGGCTGTATCTTAAAAATGCCTCTTTGGAGCCTGAAAATGAGGCTTTGGAAACGAAAAATGTGTCTTTGGACTCTAAAAAGGAGACTTGTCAAACTAAAACTGAGCTTCTGCACTATAGAAATGAGGCTGTCTGCCCTAAAAATGAGGCTTTAGGTGCTCAAAATTAAACTGTGAGCCCTGAAGAAAGGCTATGGGTAAGGAAAGAGAGGTTTGGACCCTAACAAGGAGGATTTTGGCCCTCAAAATGAGGCTTTGGGAACCATAAGGGGCTCAAAGCATTAGAGTAAATGGGGCTACATCAGGCTGCTGGACAGTCACGAGTGCGGTTCCCCAGAGCTCAATTTTAGGGCCAGTGCTCTTTAATGCTTTTATGAATGATCCGGACACAGCAGTCAAATGTACATGAAGTCAATTTGCTGACGATCCTAAAGTAGGAGGAGCTGTGGTCTCCCTCGAGGCTAGAGAGGCCTTCCAGAGAGATCTAGATAGACTCGAGAGCTGGGCAATCACCAACCATGGGAAGTTTATCAAGAGCAAGTGCTGGATTCTCCCCTAGGACGGGGTAATCCTGGTTATACATACAAACGGGGGGACGAGAGGCTGGCGAGCAGCCCTGCGGAAAGAGATCTGGGGGTCTGGGTTGATGGAAAGTTGAACAGGAGTCAACAGTGTGCCGTGGCGGCCAGAGGGGCCAACCGTGTCCTGGGGTGCATCAAGCACAGCACCGCTAGCCGGTCGAGGGAGGCGACTGTCCCACTCTACACTGCCCTGGTGCAGTTTTGGGCGCCTCAGTATCAGAAGGACATCAAACTAGGAGTGTGTCCAGAGGAGGGCAACCAAGATGGTGAAGGGTCTCGGGGGCAAGACTTACGAGGAGCGGCTGAGGTCGCTTGGTGTGTTCAGCTTGGAGAAGAGAAGGCTGAGGGGTGACCTCATTGCAGTCTACAGCTTCCTCAGGGCAGGCAGCGGAGGGGGAGGTGCTGATCTCCTCTCTCTGGTGACCAGCACAGGACACGAGGCAACGGAATGAAGCTGCATCAGGGGAAGTTCAGATTGGACATTAGGAAAAGGTTCTTCACCGAGAGGGTGCTCGGTCCCTGCAACAGGCTCCCCAGGGAAGTGCTCACAGCACCAAGCCTGTCAGAGTTCAAGGAGCATCTGGACGACGCCCTTAGTCATATGGTTCAGTGTTAGGTAGACCGGGGAGGAGCAGGGAGTTGGACTCGATGATCCTCAGGGCTCCCTTCCAACCTGACATATTCTGTGGTGCTGTGATTCTAAGGCAGCGGCCTGCTCCTGGTCTGAAACCTCCGCAAGCACCTGTGGAAGCCACCTGCATGCTCCTGCCCTAATGCCTAGAGAAACACCCCTTACCTCACAAGGACCTTCGCAGGCCAGGTGAATTCTCCTGCCCTATCAGCTCCTTGGCCACCAGTGACATCACAAGCACCTGCAGAAGCCAGGTGCACACTCCCACCCTAACAGCTGCAGAGCCACCCCTGACATCACAAGCACCTGCACCAGCCCGGTGTCCGTTCATACCCAATCAGCTACTTAGCCACCAGTGACATCACAACCAGCTGTACAAGCCAGGTGCCAGTTCCTAACCTATCACCTACTCAAGCACATATGACATCACAAGCACCTGCACAAGCCAGCTGCATGCTCCTGCCCTACCAACTGCTCAGCCACCAGTGACCACAGAAGCTGCTGCACTGGGCAGGGACCTGCTCCTGAACTAGCATCTACTTGCCATCATGTGACGTCACGAGCACCTGCTCAAGCCAGGGGCCAGCTCCTGCCCTATCACTTAATCACGCACCGATGACCTCACAAGCAGCTGCACAACCCAGCGGCTGGCCCTTGCCCTCACACCTCCTCCACCACCTAGGACAACACATGCACCAGCACAAGCCAGGGGCCTGTTCCTAACCTCTCACCTACGCAAGCACTTATGACATCACAAGCACCTGTGGAAGCCAGGTGCATAGGCCTGGCCTGTCAGCTACTTAGCCCTCAGTGACATCAGAGGCAGCTGTACAAGGCAGGTGCCTGCTTCTGCCCTATCACCTGCTCAGCCACCTATGACATCACATGCACCTGCAGAAGCCAGGAGATTCCTCCTGCCCTAGTAGCTACACCCGCCACTGACGGCACAGGCACCTGCACAAGCCAACTGCCTCCTCCTGCCCTATCCCATAGGCAGGGAACCATGACAACACAAGCACCGTTACAAACCAGGCGTCCCTTCCTTCCCAGTCCCATACTCAGACAACAGCTACCTCACAAGCACCTGCACCAGCCAGGGGCCCGCTCCTGCCCCATCCCCTACTCAGGCACCTCGGACACCATAAGCACTTGCACACAGGAGGGGCCTGCTCCAGCCCTAGCCCCTACTCACGTACATGGGGCATCCCAAACACCTGCACGGCCCAGCGCCATGCTCCTGCCCCGACAGCTACAGAGCTGCCAGGGACAGCGCAGGTCCTGCCCCTGCCCTATCACCTCTTCAGGCACAGGAAAGATCGCAAGCACATGAACAAGCCAGGTGATTCCTTCTGCTCTATCACCTACTTATCCACCTGGGAAATCACAGAATCACAGAATGTCCTGAGTTGCAAGGGACCCACAAGGATCATCGACTCCCACTCCTGTCCCTGCACAGGACAACCCCAAAACTCACACCCTAGGTCTGACGGCATTGTCCAAACGCTTCTTGAATATTGTCAGCCTTGGCGACGTGACTGCCTCCAGGGTCAGCCTGTCCCAGTGCTCCACTCCCCTCTGGGTGAAGAACCTTTTCCTAACATCCAACCTAAACCTCCCCTGCATATCTGCCTGCCGTTCCTTCGGGTTCTGTCATTGGTCGTCAGGGAGAAGAGATCAGCGCCTGCCCCTCCTCTTCCCCTTGTGAGGAAGCTGTAGACCGCGATGAGGTCTCCCCTCAAATCACAAGCATCTGCTCAAGCCAGGGGCCTGTTCACAACTTATCACGTACTCTGGTGCCTATGACCTCACTAGCAGCTGCACAAGCCAGGGGCCTTCTCCTGCCCTATCAGCTCCTCAGGCACCAGTGACATCACAAGCACCTGCACAGCAGAAGCGTCCTCACTGCAAACGCCCCGACTTTTCCCCCTCCATCTCCATCTCTGTCTCCCATCTCCCCCTGCTCTCCCCTCTCCCAGGCACCTTCCTCACCCACTCCACCACCTCCCACTGCCTCTGGCTGCCTCTGGGTTCGGGTGGCAGATGTTACCTCGCAAGCATTGTCCCAGACGGGTCACCTGCATCTCCTTCTCATCTCCTTCTGCTCTCATCATCACTGCACCTGTTGTTTGATGCGCTTTTGGACATCATGGGCCCTTTCGTCCTGCCTCCCTCCTGCTGTTAAATGCTGTTCCTGTCCCTGGGAAGAGTGCAAAAGAAACCCTCAGCACCCGCAATGTTCCAGCCAAAGCTGTGAACAGGCACGCTTACAGCCCTGGGCAGGTTTTTATCCATTGGCCTGGTGCGGCTCGGGGAAGAGGTGGGAGCGCTGCCGGTGGGCGAACAGCCCTTCGCCAGCAGCGCATGGGGAATCCCAGCGGCTGCCAGCTGCGGGAGGTGCCCAGGCCGTGGCAGCTGTGTGGCCTCGAGGAGACACGTTCCTGTGTGGCCCTGTGTCACAAAGGGGCAGTGATGCGGCACCCACCCGGTGCTTGTGAGCTCACCTGGCCAGGCCTTGGGATCCTGAAAAGTGGGCCAGCAAAAGCCAGTTGGGCTGAGCTGGCCTTCGGGATAACTTGGCTCCTCCCTTTGCTACTTGCTTGCCTACTTTTTTCCGACCATTTATCGTTTACTGCCCACTTCTTCTCAACTTCCATCCTCTTTCAAAGGTAATTATGATTTGACTTTCAGGACAGATCATAGAGTAGGTAAATAGGGGATAAAAGTATAGGCTGCTCTATACCTTCTGAGCCATAGGCTGACCTGTTACACCTTTACAGGCTGGCCAGGGCTACGGCTAGAGTTCCTATTTGCTAACTCTTATTTCTTTACCATATCCTAGCATAGGTTAAGTAGCAGGGGGGCAGTGTAGTCTGAGGCATTGAGCTCAGCCTAGAATGACGAGAAGCCCACCCTGAATGGTGCAGTAGGAAGGGAGACAGAAAAGGAGCACAGCAAAGGCAGCCGTTAAAGTAGCGGCTGAAAGTCAGTCCCACCTGCGTACAAGGTGGGATAGTGTGGGCTGGAGAGCCAGAGGGCTCTGCTGCTAACGCTAGCAGCAGGTAAGCAGCAGGTCCTCTTCGGAGAAGGTGACACGCAATGCAGCCTTGCAAAAGGGCCTTGGCAATTGCTGTCAACTGGAGTCCGCTGACAGGGACAGCAGGGCCATCAGCCTGCAGCTCTGCAGCAGTTACAAGCACCACTGAAAGACTTTTGATGGCGGATGCTGTTCTGTGGGTTACATTTGGGGTTCTTTGAACCATTTTGTTGAGCTACAATTATTTCTTTGTGATCAGGTGACGGGATTGGCGCTGATCTTCTCTTTCTCAAGCGTGTCCTGACATCCTTTGTCACCCAAAGCTTTCCCCTCTGTTCCTGAGAGAAGCCATGGCCACAATGGGGAACGACTCCGGTGAGTAACGCCTTCACCAGCAGGCTTGGACTTTGTGAATCCCCAAAGGCAACGGACGTGGCTGGTGCCCCATCCCTCAATGCTGATGTGCTGACATACGCGTCTGATTGCCTAGAGGGAATTCGGGGTGTTTCCTGGTAGCAGTCAGACTCACCCAGGTGTTTGCGATTAGACACAGGAAAAATGCATGTTGTCACTCCTCTGTCACTATGTACAAGACTTGGAAAGATGACATTGCTCCTAGAAAGATCTGACATCAGTAGGGTTACCTTCTGGGCTAGGGACTTGCTTCTTTTCATCAAGTTACAATCAGGAAAAGGGAAGACTTGACCTGATAAGCCAGCTCAAGAGTCTAGAGGGAAAGGAAGGCAGCCCCAGGCACAGAAATCAGAGTGTGGGTTTGTTGGACTTTCAGCAAAGTAAGCAGGGGAGCAGACTCTTTTCCAAAACTGTTTCTTAACCAGGAAATGCCAATGGCAGTGTTAGGCTTCCCCCGACGTTTCTCTGTTGGAGGTCAGAGCTGGTTTACCTGGGTGCTCCTCTACAGGAGTCGACTTTCAAAATAGGCTCTCATACAACAGCATCGTCTCATCTCTTTTCAAACGTCATCTCCCTGCAGTCCTTGCCAAGGGAATGGCTCTGCCACAACGCATCCCCTTTCCCCTGGAGAAGATTTGCATGGACTGGCAGCAAAGACAGAGAGCTGGAGCAGGACTCCACAACCTGGGCAATACCTGCTACCTCAACTCCGTCCTGCAGTGCCTGACGTACACACCCCCTCTGGCCAACCACCTGCTCTCGCGTGAGCACAGCCGGTCCTGTGAGTACTTTCATGAACATCTCCCTGTACATCTGGTGGGCACTTCCCAAGGATTCCCAGCATCTGGAATTTGATTGAGGAGAAAAGCAGCCCTTCTTTGTCAGCCCCCCGAGTGGCATTCTTTGAACACTCAAGCCTAGAAGGCTCTTGTCCTGTCTAGGTGTGTTCATCTTCAGAAAGGCACCACTTTCAGGCCCCGGGTCTCGGTCCCTGTTCCTGCCAGTTCAACTCTCTTTGCTTATTGCACAGAAAACTTCTGTCACTTAAGCATCCCCCTGAAGAAAGCTTTCTATGCGCTAAAATGGCCCGGGCTTGTTGGGTCATTGGCACCTTCGGAGAAGGGGACTGGAGACTGTTATCTTCTAATTTCAAGATCTCCATTAAGGTTCCCATTGCTACGGATATTTTGCTAACCCGAGAAGCTTCCCTCCCTCTCTCCCTCCCTCTTCAGGTCGCCAGCAAGGCTTCTGCATGATGTGCATAATGGAAGCGCACGTCAACGGGGTCCTGCCTTCTTCAGCCAGGGCCATCCAGCCTAGGGCTGTCCTCAGTGTCCTCACACGTAAGGCATTTCAGCTGCTTTTACATGCTTTCTTCCCTTCTTGTAGGAGACAGCTACTAACAACTTCTTTCTTAGGAATAGGAGAACACTTGCAGCTTGGCAGGCAGGAAGACGCCCACGAGTTCTTACGCTACACTGTCGATGCCATGCAGAGAGCTTGTCCGAGTGGAAGCAGCGAGTAAGCACAAGCAAATTACCTCTTCCATGCTCCTGAGCTCTTTGGACTCCTTGGTGTACTCCCATCAAGGAAACCCGATGGCCAGGGTTTTCAGACAAAGCAAAACTCTTGGAGGAGATAACTCTCTGCCTTACCATTTCTTCCCAGCTTCGACATCTCTTCTCAAGCAACTACCATCGTCCATCAAATATTTGGGGGCTTTCTGAGATCGAGAGGTACTTTTTACAAATATTACTGGCCTTAGATGTGTCTGTGGCTCTTTCTCTGGTTGTGGTAAACAGCTTCTAGTACGCAGCAGTTGTGTCCAGTGTCTCCAAAGCAGTACGTGTTGGGCATTGAAATGGGCACAGTTAGCCTCCTTCCCAACCTGAGAAGCTTTTCTCTTTGCCTTCCAGTAACGTGCTTGAGCTGCAAAGCCGTTTCCGACACCTACGAGGCATTCCTTGATATTGCTTTGGATATCCAGGTAAGATGTTTGGAAATTGTGGTGCAAAAGGTTTCAAGGCCCCTGCAGGGGGCCGAGGTTATCTCCAGTTAACTCCCTTGACTTAAAACTGTGGGCTGTTGCCACGCCAGAGCTTGGTGGTGGATGGGAAGGGAACTGGGCTTCTGGGCTCCTTCTCTGGAAGCCCTCTAAATGGTCTGCCTGTGCTGGGTGCTGGCTGTCAGCTGGGCAAAGAGTAAGGGTGGTATCTGCAGCCAGGATGGCACTGTCATGCCACCCTGCTTTGGACGCCCTCAATACGCGTCTGATTGCTGGACGGATGGGGTCGATTGCTTTTGCTACTTTTGACCACGCGTACCACAGGCAACTCTGGTACCGCCCAGGGGTAGCTGCTTATTGGGATAACGCCGGTCCCACACGGGCAGCTATTTCTTGGGATTCTGAGTTTCCAGGAGCTTAGTGCTCTCCTTTCTTTCTCATCCAGGCAGCCTCAACTCTCACTGCAGCTCTGGAAGACTTTGTCAAACCTGAGCAGCTGGATGGCGAAAATGGCTATAAATGTAGCAAGTAAGATTATTACTAATGACACCTTCCTAGCAGATACTGGGTTAGGGTATTGCATGTCTGGGAGCACCAGTTATGTTCTGACTTAATTGAGAAACCCACTCATGAGACAGCTTGGGGTTTTTTCCTTTTTTTTTCTTCCCCGTACGACTAATCCACCCGAATCATCTGGAACTTGGAAAATAATGCATTCATTTCTAAGATGGGTAATTTTTTCTATCCTGCCTGAATATTTGGAAAGCTTTCATGAGAATTTTATTGCTGGCATCATCTGACCTGGAGGTGGTCAACCTTCCTAGCTAGGAAGTTGCCCACTGAACTACCCCTCGGGCCAGAAGGGAAAAGACAGGCCCCATGTGCAGTGGGGAGCCAAAGCAAGGAGGAGCTCTGGGCAGGGATTTGGCACCAGCAGCTTCCTCAAGAAGCCAAACACCCGTTTAATTGCCAAGGCTTTTTGGATGCTTGCGTCTCTGTGCAGGAGACCTCAGTCCTTGGAGCGGCAGCAGCCCCTGCCGGCTCTCTGAACAGTGTCATGCCTAGGTCTGGTCTTGTCAAGACTGCAGACTGCTGCTCTCCAAAGCGAGCCACCCCAGACCAAAGCTACCTTCGGTGAGAGCGTGTGGGCTTCAGGGGTCTGAAATGCAAACCTGTGTGCATGATAGCTGGGCAAAACAAGCCTTAATTCAGCCCTACAGGGGTGGGGGGCAGAGTGGGGAGAAGAAAGGTTGCAACAGTTGGGTCTGTGCTTGTTTCAAGGTGTGAACAGCTGGCCACTGCATCCAAGAGGCTCACAATACATCGCTCCTCCAACGTCCTGACAGTCTGCTTGAAGAGATTTGATGCTTTCTCTGGCAGAAAGATTAGCAAGGTATGTACACAAGGGCACTGCAACTTTGTCTGCTTGGAAGGAGACCTTTCCCGAAGGAGAACCCATTTTTGGAAGTTGTTCATGTCTGCACACCACGGCTATCGAGTGCGGCCCTCTAAGAAAAATCAAGGCAATAGCTATGCCTTGCTCTTTCCCTTGTGGGAAGAGGAAAGTGCCAGTGTGAAGAGAAGCCCTTTCCTGTGCTCGTCAAGAGCTGCTTTGGCCAACAACAGTTTTCTGCCACTGCAATGATGAAATGGCAACACCTGGTTTTGATGAACTGCGAAGATCTGTTTCTATGCCTCTAGCCTGGGTTTGCTGGCAAGGTTTTCTCAGGCTGCTTCCTGAAGACTCTCAGGATAATTTGGGGGTCGTCTTGGTCTCTCTTCAGGTTGTGCAGTATCCGGAATCTTTGGACCTTGCCGCGTACATGTCTCAAGACCCTGGAGAACCACTCCTCTATTCCTTGTATGCCATCCTGGTACATGAAGGCTCTGGCTGCCAGGCAGGACACTATTACTGCTTCGTGAAGGTAGGAGACAACTCTGTGATTTGCACTGGTGTATGGTGTCCGTGTCCTTCAGTGGTGTTCTGCCTGTGGTTTTGCTTTAAAACCCCTGCAGTTCATCTAAAGATAGCGCTGCCTTTCTTTGCAGGCCAGCGATGGACACTGGTACAAGATGAACGATGCCTCTGTGGATCGTTGTGACATCAAGACGGTTCTCTGCCAGCGTGCATATTTACTCTTCTATGCCAGGTAATAACAAGTGTGCAACAGTGCTCAGAATACACTCCTTCTCCTGTCACTGATCTGGGTGGTGGTGTTCTCCTCCGGTGGGTTTTGCTTTCTGGCCTAGGAGAGAATTCCTGTTTGTCCAGTTGAGTTCTGTCTCTTCTGCAGTTCACCACCTCCTGCCTTTTCCCTCCTTGTCAGGCACTAAACTGTAGCGCTTGTGTAACTTCCTAGCTGTCTGCTCCCTGAGACTGGCTAGCTGCAAAAAGAGGCCAAATGGAGGTCCAGGAGGGTTTAGGATGAGTTACTGCTCTGAGAGGGACAGACATGGCTGGAAGACCACGATCTCATTTCCAGCTTCTAGCGCTGCGTCAGTCTTCTGCCTGTCCTATCAAGTGCTGCCAGAAAGTGACAGGATGAGACTGAAGCCATGAGGAGGCTGCAAGAACAACCCTAGACTAAGATCACTGTTGTTTCTCCAGGCACCACAATTTGACCCCTGGAGCAGGCGCTGAATGCCAAGAGACAAAGGGCATTTCCATGACAAAGCTGGATCAAGTGCTGAAGAGGGCATTTTCTGGAGGCACCCTGGCACTGAGAAATCAAGAAGGCGGAGAAAATAGGCCCAGGATCCAAGGGAAGAGACAAACACGGGACTCTGCAGGAACTCCCCATCAGCGCCGCAGCAGGAAGAGAGCACACTCTGACACCGAGGAGGAGGAGGAGAAGCTGAACAGAAGCCAACCAGACTGCCCGCCTCCGAAGCGGAGGCGCATTGCCCTCGCGGAAACGCAGCAGCGCCCTCACTGTCAGCTGCCGCATGGCAGTGGGAACCTGTGCAGCTCTTCCCAATGGCAGAGGAACAGCCCTGATAACGGAAGAAGCTCAGGAGGGGAAGGTGTGCACGGCTCGAGCGGCCACAGAGCAGACTCGCATCCTGGGTCGGTAGGTGAGCGGCAGCTGGGCACATCCTCACTTCAACAACGTCTGCTCCCACCAGTGCCAGTTCACCCAGAGTCTGCAGGCCCTTGCCAGGCAAATGAAGAACAACCATGCAGAAAGAGGAAACAGTCCTGTGAAGGGGGGGGTGAAAGTGCGCCCGAAAGAAAGCGGCAAAAGACAGAAGCGAGCATCCTGGTGATCCAGAATTGATAAAGAAATGCAAGAAAGTGAAGAAGAAAAAGAAATCCAGAGAGAACTCTGGAGAGGAGGTCTCAAAAGTAAGCAACATTTGCAGCATCACCAGCAAATGTTGCCTCACGCTTTGCCAGGTGTTTCAGGCACGTGGCTTATGGAAAGAAGCGTTCAGGACTTGTGACTGAGCTTGCCACCACAACCTGCAATTTACCATCAAAGGCTGCAGACAAACATTATCAAAAGAATGCTAACCATCAAACTTGACATTTACAAGCAAAACAATAAAATTGCCATCATAACCAAAGCCAGTCCAAAGTGGTGCTTCTCATTTCTGTAGAGAGTTTGACCATGCAAGAAAGAACAGAAGAGTTCAGGGTTTTTTTGTAATTTTTCAACTCAAGACTTCTGTTATGAAAGCACCCTTGTGATCCAGAAGGGTGGAAGCTTTCTACAGCTGCTGAGCATATGAAATTAGCAGGTAGAGATCTCAGGGAAAAAAAATGCCTGGGAACAGAGCATCTCCAGTGCTGCTCCATTAGAGGCTCAGGTCGCCTGTGTGCGATTCACGTTGTCTTCTCCCAAGTGCAGCATCCCGTGCAAGAGAGACAAGGAAACCAAGGCATTACAAGCATTGCCACTGATGGTCCCCATCAACAGGGTCATCTTGTTGAGAAGCTGGTTTCCTGGCAAACTTGGCCAGTGGACTTTGAGTAAAAAAGACCACACTTCCCCTTGAAGATGCTTCTGCAGTGTCCCACAAGAGCTGCAGTTCATACACCTTCTGGCCCATTTCTGAGCCTGTCACAAGGCGTCCTACATATGAAATCAGTTTCTGAGGCAAAACCGAGGCAGAAACACGTAGGCACTTCTCCTCACAGAAAGTATAAAACACTCAGTTCCCAAGCCTACCGCGAGACTCACTGCAAAAGGAGAGAAGGTGCTTCTCCATCGGCATCCTCTTTTATCTCCAGAAGCCAGTGCTTGGGACTACTGTGCCCTCTAGTCACTGAATCCAGCGAGAGAGGCGTCGGGAATGGGGACATGAGCAGGAACAGGGTCGAGGTGAGCAGCCAAGCGCAGGGATCTTTCTTGGCAGCAGTCCTGCTCTGGTGACCTGTGTAAAAGTCACTTCTTTGCCGGCCTGGGAGAGAGGCAAGGAGACTTCAGCAGAGAATTACCAAGGGGATTGATTCTCTTTATTTAGCCATGCATATTGCACCTGCATAAAACAGTTCTCCATGCCTGCCCTAGCATCTTCTCAGGCACGTAGCACATCAAAAACCATCTTCACAAATCACAGACAGACTCCTGCCCTATCAGCTACTCAGCCACCAGTAACATCACAAGCACCTGAAAAAGCAACGGGCCAGTTCCTGCCACGAATGACATCACCGACACCTAAGCAGGCCATGCGTCTTTTCCTATCTATCTGCTACTCAGCCGCAAGTGGTATCACCAGCATCTGCACAAGTCAATGAAAAACTCCTGCCCTGTCAGTTCCTCAGCAGCAGGTGACACCACAAGTACCTGCAGCAGAAGCCAGCTTCCTGCTCCTTCCCCATCAGCTGCTCAGCCACCAGGGTCTTCACAAGGACCTGCACAGCAGGAGCATCCTCAGTTTCCACATGCCATCTTTTTCACCTCCATCTCTAGCTTGTCTCCTGTCTCTCTGGCCTCTTCTCTCTGCCAGGCACTTTTCTCCGTCACTCCAGGACCTCCCAATGCCTTTTACTGTTATTCTGCTTCTGGGGCAGATGTTACCTTGAAAGCCACGGGACCTGCACCTGTTTCTCTTCTCCCTCTGCTTTGGGCTCTGGCTCTTTGATGCATTTTTTCACCTCATGGGCCCTTGTGCCCTGGCTCCCTCCTGCTGTTAAACCCTGCTCCTGCAAGAGAAGTGACCATCAGTCGGTGTCCCCTCTCTGCCATCTTACCTGCATCTCTCTGACCTGGACAGCTGCTGGGAGCTGTCACCATCAGCCCCGGCTCTGCTTGAAGGCTTCTCCTGGCACAGGCGCAGCTCTGGCTGTGCTTGGTGTGGGCCATGCTTCCGGAGGGAGAACAGCAACCCTCACAGTTACTCCTGGGCAATGTCCTGCTGGGAAGAGCTCATTTGAAGGCAGCTCTCCCAGGCTGGCAGCAAGGCAGCTTGGCAGCAAGCCCCAAGGCTGGTCCAGGGGTGCTCCCTGTCCCCCAGCTCAACCACAGCTCCCACATCTGGCTCTCTTGTTACCAAAAGGGATTTGCTTGCATTTTCTTTTTCTTCCAGTTCATGTGCAGGTACTGTAAAAAAAGGCAGGCAGCAGAAGTACGTGCTAGCTAAAATCCCTTTTTACCGGTAGCAATAAAGGTGCTCTCAGCTTGGAGCATGAGAAGGACGCTGTGTTACAACTCTTCGGTCCTTATATGCAGTCTTAAGACTATTCATGTACTCCTTTTTACAATTTGCTCAACCTATTGGCTTTGGCCACGATATCGTCTGCTACCATTCACTTTTGAGTTTTTGTACAGGCGAACCCTCTGTGCAAGTGCGCTTAAGGCATATTTATGAGCTGAGTTTACACAATTTTGTTGCAACTTTGCTTGTTTTCAGCCGGTTTGGTCTGGTTTCTTCTAGCAGCAAACCCACTTGCATAGGAGAGTTCAAGATCAGTCAAGTTCTCTTGTGCACGTCTTGGAAGCCATCTTCACATTGCAGCTTTTTCTTATGGAGCACTTTCCAGCAGGATTTTGGAAAGCCCTTTCCCAGCTGGGAGCTCCAGGTCAAGGGCACAGGGCAGAAACAGCCCCCAGCCCCAAGGGCCCCAGCCCCCAAGTGGCCTCTGACCCCAAACTACTAAAGCTTCCAAACAGGCTCTTCCCTCTAACTGCATTATCTTCAGTTTGGAGAAAAGAAACTGTATGCTTCCAGATTCAGTCGTCTGACTAAGACTGTTAGAGGGTGGTTGGGGCTTCAGCTGCAGAGCAAAAGAATTTCCATTACAGAATCTCAGCCATTGCCTCCACGATCATCTTGTCAGTGACCCACAAACACTGTGTTGTAAAAGCCAATGGCTAATAAAAAGGATCCTCTCCTCCTCCCAAATCTGTGTTTATCTATCTCCTACCCTCAGACTACCACAGTAATTATCATACTATTATTATCTAATTACCACCGACCTGAAAACCCTCCAAAGCATGGATGAGAACCATCACTAACCACGCACCCACCTCTTAGTCCTCTTGCAGCGAGGCCTCTCTGACCGAGCACTTCTGCATGGATATCTCTGTCTGACAGGAGATGGTCGGCCTGAAAAAACAATGAAAGTCTTATGTTCTCTTGGCTCTAGTGAAAGCAAAGAATTTATGATGCTGATAAAAACAAGTTCCAAGAGAAAGCAGGATCGTGGAAGGGGAGGAAAACGTGATCCGTCTCACCCACTTTTAATCTCAGAGGAAGTTTCAAGGGTGCTTTTTTTTGGAATCCCTACACAACACAAGTGAAGAAGCCCACACCTGCTTTTTAAGGAGAACTGAAAAACACAAGAGTAAGACTATCAAGTCTCTGTAATTACTCTGCTTTCCAGGATACATGGCTCATTTTTTACATATCCCAGTGGAGAGCTTTAACTTAAAATCACTAAGTTCTGATATGGAAAAGCAAAGTGTCCTCTGTAAATTTTTGAAAAGAACAGTAGACTGTTCATATGAAGTGTAAATGCCATGTTTCCACACTCAAAGGTTATAATGCTTTTGGGTATCTTTGCCATCTTCATCTTCTTTGCCAAGACTTTCCTCCGATAACACTATAACTACCGTACCTCAACAGAACATGGAACTGTTCCAATACTCTTGCAGATTCTGTGAAATCCAAAATGCCCTACATGGATGCCTGCAGGTTTTGCTATTACCATCACATTTAAGACACAGTCAATCCTACCAAACCTACAACCTGAAAAACCTGAAGACCACTTTATGCAAGACAAATTCCAGAATTTACAATCAGCACGGAGGAGCATACGTATCAACCTTGTTCTGTCCTTGCCAAAACTGCTGGGCGACCTGTCATCAGCCTCGGTGGCTGACAGCAGGCAAGACTCTCTCATCTGCCTTAGCTCGGGTGCAGCTCCTGGGAAAACAGCTATTTCAGAAGGGCAGGTCTTGGTGTGTTGGCAAAGTGCTTCAAGGAAATGCTTTTAATACTCCGGAATGGTAAGACTAAGCATGGTAATCTCACTCCAAGTCCTAGCTCTGCCACAGATTACAGGAGCAATAACGGGCAAGTCACCGGTTTGAACTTCCCCACTGAGAAAACACTGTCAAATGCATACAGTTTATGCTACCACCTTCGGTAGTTCTTTTCATGGAAGATGGTAAAAATGCAAAAGAACAGAGTATCATTATCTAGCAGGTTCTCATAATCATACCCCCTCTCATTAATAGCTGGACACCAGGAAAGGAGTGTACATGCTCTGTTGACCTACCTGCTCACTAAAACCAAATAAATTTTATTTCTTCAAAAGCACGACCTTTCTTTTTTCTCTTTTTTCCTTTTTTTTTTTTTTTTTTTTTTTTTTTTTCCCACGAAAAGACTGGCACTGCTTTCTGAATTCAAGATGAGTTACATGGAGTCTACAGACAGCTCATGACGGATCTGAACTCCCAAGTCAAGGTCACGACCAAGATGGATCATGGCGTTGATCAACTGCATACAGGCCACCTGAAAAAAAACCACAGACACACATCAAAGAGAAAACTTGTGAGCATGGACTGGAAGTCAGTGGTTTGGGACTTCTAAGAAGAAGTAAAAGTCTCCAGCACCTGCTCACAGCTGCAATGAGAGAAGATCAGCAGCCACCTCACAAGCCAGGACAGGGGTGCGCGTGTGCAGACCAATTACAAAATGAAGAGAAGAGCCAGAGGCAGAAGAGAGACTCCACAGAGAGGCCAGAAACGGTCAAAAGCTCAAGAGCAGCAAAGGGCAGGACTTCTACCACCACGTACACGCCTTCAGGTTGAGGCAGGACACAGAGGGTACACAGAGCTTCACTGCATCTGTCATCAGGAGAGAGACTTTGATATCAACAGCTCTTGCCAGGAGCAGCACCCCCTATTTTGTACCCAGAAGTGTTTGATTCCAAACTAAGGAGAAAAGAAACTTGGAATCAATGTCCGAGACTAAGCCAGCTCTAAAGGAGACTGAGATGGGAATGCCTTGTGATTGACCATGCTCTGAGGAATAACCATGAGAAAACACTTGTTCCAAAACTTTGTCCAAACACCTATGTTGCCCTTGCTTCTGACAGGGGACAGAGGAGTGACAAGAAAGGGAGTGATGCACCTCAAACCATGCTGCCAGCAAGAGAAAGGCTTGCAGGTAAACTGAAGAAGCCACAAGGAACGTGTGGACTCGGGAGGAAACGGAGACGCCCCGAGCACCTTCAAACCCTTACGGCAAGCAAAGCATCGCTCTGTCTAAAAGACCCATTCTTCTCTTCCTGCCGTTTACATTTAACAATAGGAGGTATTTAAATCCCATATGGAAAGGATTACCGTACTCTTCTCCCTGGAAGAGGGCTAGCACTTCATTGTGCATTCCAAGAAATCCATCTTATGTTCTGCTTCCAAGAAGCTGTGATTTGGGCCAGTTTATGGCTTCGGGTAAAAAGACTAAAGCCAAGGAACTTCCCTAAAAGCTTTACCTTGAACTAGCACAGCTACAAGTCCTTAGATGTCACAGATGCCCAAATCACTCAAACCATCTTTTTTTTAAACCACAGGCTAACTTTGATAATAATGGCAGATGTGTAACCATTCCTCTGTCAAGAGAAGAAGCTGGCACTTGTCCTTTTCCTGGTATTCTTGCAAGGAGTTTCTGTGTAACAGAAAGGTCTTCCTCGAGTATTATGAGCATCTTGAATTAGAAAGGAAGTCCTACGCTTTTGTGAATGCCTTCTCTTTGCTTTGTAGGAAGACATGTTGCTGCACTACGCCTGTCTGTCTCAACATTGGCTCTGCATTTCAGAAACCGAACCTGGAAAATCCTTAACTAATGATGCACTGAACCCCAAATCCCACCCTGGGGAGAAAATAAAAAAGAAAAAGAAAAAAAAAAGCATATACTTCTGGAAAAGTCAAAGTGAAATCACCTGCCTACCTGCGATGATATCCAGCATGAGCAGCTACTGAAAGCGCCCAAAAGCTGTGACTCATAACGTCAGGGCTGCATTTAAAGACAAAGCCCCAGACAAACCCCCACCTCTAGCCAATAACTCAAACCCCTCTCCAACTCCAAGTCCCTGGCAGCCAGGCCTTATTCTCCTTCATGAACTGGTAGTATTAGTCACCTTTGCTGGGAAGCAGCAAGCCTCCTGAACGAGATATACAGGGCATTTTGAAAATAGGCTCTGCCAGACCTCCAGCACATGGCCCTGCAGGGCATCCTGGGACAAAGACATTAACTAGAGAGCTGCTTGCGTCGCCTTTTCTCATCCTTTAGGCACTAGGAGCCAGAAGCAGTGCCCAGATTGCTCCGCTGGACCTGGCCGTTGATGCAGATGCTGGGGCCAGCGCTAGCTGTTTGTGTCAAGTTTAGAAAGGATGTGTTCAACGGCATTGCCAGCATGCTGACAGCTGGAACGTGCCAGAACTCCCCACTGCCCTTCTGCCATGTTACCTATATTCCTGTGAGTCACGGGCACGCTCACAGCGTACCAATGACTCAACTGGGATGTATTTTTACTTAACAGGCAGCTCGGTCCCACTACCCCAACCTCAGTAGGCCAGAGGCTTTATTTCACTTTTGGAACAAAGCTACTGCGTATTTACAGGACGTGCTGACACAGCAGTAACAGCTCAGAGTTTTGATAGACAGACAGCCTGCATGCCAGCACAGCAGGAGGAGGGCTCCAGATGATCCGCCTTTTCCCATAGAAACAACAGCTGACGTAGTTCAGACCCCAAATGCTCGCCCGCGAGCACTGCCCAGGCAGCCGCTCCCCACCTCTCTGCAGGAAGCTGGATCTACTGTTCTGCAGACTGGGCCTGTCTTAAGAGCTGTGGGCTGATCATTTCCTACTCCGGGTGCAGTACAGCAAATGAAGGCAAGGCAGAGGACGCTCTTGGAGCAGCGTCCACTCACACACAGAACACTAAGAGCAGGATTCATCTACACAGAGGTTCTGTCTACAATATGGCTGTCAACACCAAGTCCCTTTGCCTCGGAATTCCCGTACAGTCCGGGCAATCAGGGGGTTCAAGGCTGGCTTGACACGTCCTAGAGGAAAGCCTTTTATTAGGTAAGATCAGTCACGCCCTAAACCACGACAAACAAACTTCCGTAGACTACAGTGGGAGCCCAGACCCCTCATGCAGGTGCAGACACCTATTCACAGCTGCGATGGTTTCTACCATGAACGTCAGCAAGGAAGCCCGTGCCTGACACTGTACTTGATAGAGAACAGCAGGAGACTGTGCTCCTAAGGGTATATGTTCTCTCGCTGATGCTGAGCAGAAAGCTGACGCGTTATGCGCTCTCACAGGATGCAGGAGACAGATCACAACCCACATGACAGCAATAACGAATGCCTACCTGGCATTCCTAAGAGGAGGGCATCATCCCGGTGTCTGCAGAGGAAGGCGAACACTTGTGCCAGCAGGTATATTTAGACCCTGGAGCACAGAGGAGTCCCACGGAAACCTGCAGGCTGAATTAGCAAGACAAAGGCAGTTACTGACTGTATCAGGGGAAGCCACACAATAGGTTATGCTCTTTTTCCAGCAAGACGTCCTGCAATTTTTGACTAGGTACTGCTCCAGTCACCTCTTGGGTTCTTGCTGGATGAAATGGGCAGCATGATAAGGACAGAATTGGAAGGACATCACTTGAATAAACTTTAAATCGATCAAATTTGTATTTTTCATTGCTAGTAAAACTGGGACAAGAGCCTAGAAGACAGCATGCAAGGTCATGAGAGGACCCAGCTATTTGTTTGGTAAAATACAGCCCCGAGGGACTAATACTCAAGAACTCATCTGGACCTAACAGATGAATGACATTCTTTCTCAGCCAGGTCAGAAGAGAATCACATCCCAATCCTGAGAGGCTGAAAGAAGAAGATGTACTCTATGCCAATCTGCCAAGGCTGACAGAGGATTTACCAAAGCCATGGAGAATGGCACGTGGGGCTGAGAGCAGGAGCACCCTTCTCTGTCGAGAGCTTAAAGTTGCATGTCCATGGCCACGCATACCAGGCGCCACAAGTGCCCTTGTCAGCGTTGGCCCAGAGCAGCGCTATAACTCATAGACAGCAAGGACGTGAAGCCTGCCAGCGGGTGCTGCTGTGGCTGAAAGAGCCAGCGTGGGCCGTGCTGCATCCGCGTTTCACTGCGCTTTGTGCAGGAAGGTTGACGCTGCGTGGGTACGCTTGGCTTATTTGCCTTGCACATCACTGCTTGCCCGCTGCCGCTGTAACCAGATTGGGTCAACACCCAAACATGTGCATGCTGCCTGTAGGAGCTATCATCTCTGGTGTATATCTTTGGGAAGGAGCTGGCGGCAAACGGCTGCAGAGAGCAGGGTGGCAGTGAACTCCCCAAAGAGGCTGTGATGCCCCACTTGGGCTGTTCCTGCCAGCTGGTAGCAGGTAGCGCTCGGAGCCCGGCGCTGCTGCCTGCCACGGGGCCTGCACACCCTCATCCCGCAAGCAGAGCACTCAGCGGGGGGCTGTCGGGGGTGTCCGATCCCAGCTTCTGCCTCCCCTCCTGCTTGGAACCCCCCATGTTGCCCCCCTCCCCCGACAGGCCACCGTGCCCAGCACCCGGAACCAGCGACTCTGTGACATCAGCCCCGGGGACAAGGCCACCGCAGGCAATGTGACTACTGCGGGCACTACGTTGGCTGCTGCACTGGTGGCAGCGATGAATTTGCTCCCCCTCCTCATCCTGCTGGCCGTGTGCTGGCCTGTGCACGGCACGTGGGACAGCTGTGGGTAAGTGGCCCGAGGCTCTGGGAGGGAGCAGGGGCAACCATTATGGGCTTCACTGGAAGGTGCCCGCTTGTCCCCCGTGGCCACGTCACAGCTTCCCGAACCCCATGTGGGAGCCTCAGTTCCCTGCCAGCACCCAGGCTGCCGGCACAACTCATCTACGGGGCTCAAGCAGAAACAGGGACGGATGGACGCACACCCCACAGGGTTCCCTGGCCCTGCTGTCCATGCGGTGCCTTGTGGGGAGGGAAGACGGCTGACCTTCAGCCTCAACAGCAGCGAGCGGTCGAGCAGAACAGTAATGAGTTTCTGGTTGCAGAGGGACCTGTGGGCTCCGGCCCATGGCTGCTCACTACGGCACGTGGCGCGTCGTGGGGGGCAGAGATGCCCAGCCAGGGGGCTGGCCCTGGATCGTCAGCATCCAGGGGCCCTGGGAATTAGGCACAGGGCACATCTGCGGAGGCTCCCTCATCAGCCCACAGTGGGTCCTCACAGCAGCCCACTGCTTCATCAAGGCCAGGTAAGGAGGACCAGGGAACAAGCATTTCCCCACAACACTAGCAGCTGCCCTGGACGCAGCACCATGTGCTACTCCCATCCCGTTTCCTTGCAGCATGCCCAGTGCCTGGGCACTCCAGAGCCCAGCTGAGAGACTGCTCAGGAGAAGGCTGGGCTCGTGCCACTGCTTCCTAGCAGCCTCCAGCCCGACATCCCTTGCACCTAAGGCATGCGAGGGCAGTTGCACTCTCCGTAGCGCTGCTGCCCTCTCTCCCCTGTGAAGGAGAAGGCAGGGAACTGCTGGGCTGCTGCAGCACACGGCTCCGCTCCCTCTGACCCCTCTCTCCATCTGCCTTCCAGGCACATCACCATGTGGCGCGTGGTGATCGGGGCCACCCAGCTGACTCAGCTGGGCCCTGAGGTCCAAGTGCGCCATATTAAGCGGCTCCTGGTTCACGAACACTACAGTAATATCTTGGAGAGGAACGACATTGCCTTGCTGGAATTGGACCAGCCTGTCCAGTGCAGCTACTACATACAGCTTGCCTGCGTGCCCGACGCCTCGCTGAGAGTGTCAGAGCTGACAACCTGCTACGTCAGTGGCTGGGGTTCCACGACCGCGAGATGTGAGTTCCCAAAAAGTGCTCGTGTCCTGAGTGCAAGCTTGGCACACTGGGGAGATGGGCTGGGCTTCCTGAGAGCAGAGGCGAAAGCCAGAGTCAGGCTGCGGGGACGTCTGCCTACAGAGAGATGGGCCTGAGCCATTCCCCAAAGCAGGGCAGAAGGGAAACACCGGTACAATGCCTCTCAAGACGCAAAGCCAAGCCCCACGGAAGGGGTTCACCCAGACAGGCGAGGAGAACTGGCAATGAGCTGCTGGGTGTTAATTCCTTTCTGTGCTCACAGCTGGAGGAGCAACGGATGTCCTGCAGGAGGCCAAGGTCCGCCTCATTGATGTCAACCTCTGTAACAGCAGCCGGTGGTACAGAGGGGCCATCCACAGCTACAACTTGTGTGCTGGCTATCCGCAGGGTGGCATCGACACCTGCCAGGTAGGGGCGTGCTACAAGTCAACCCCTGGAGGCACAGGCAGCCCTGACACAACCGCCCAAACGCACCCCAGCACGGGCTTTGCCTGGCAAGTCACCCTGCCACCGCTGGGTCCCCACCGCTGTTGGGGCTCACCTCCCCTTCCCCCAAAAGCCCATCTAGTGCTCTTGGCAGCCCAGAGCTCCAGATCCCAACCCTGGCACCTCCCTCTTCCACCCATCCAGGATCACTGTGCAGAGATGAGAGAGCCCTGCCTTACAGGCCCACAGCCCCCTCCCAGACAAGGTGCTGGAGGCTCCAGCACCTGAGCAGAGCCGTTCTGTGCAGTGAACACAGCTCTGGCAGGTGCTGTGAGAGAGAAGGAGCCAGCCATAGTGCCGACAGTGGCCACCCAACAACACCTTAACGCTCTCTCCTCCGCTGCAGGGTGACAGCGGTGGTCCTCTCGTGTGCAAAGAGAACAACGCCGACTACTTCTGGCTTGTTGGAGTGACGAGCTGGGGGAAAGGCTGTGCGAGAGCAAAACAGCCCGGGGTCTACACCTCCACTCAGCACTTCTACGACTGGATCCTGGTACAGATGGGACTGCACCCAGCACTAAGGGCTGTGCCAACATCACGGGCATGGAGTCATTTTCTCACCGCCTCAACCCCCGTTCAGAGGCCAAGGCCAATGCCAACACAATCAGGCAGGTTTAGCTCCTGCCCACTTCCACTCCAGAAGCTGCTGAAATTCTTTACTCGCGTGCAGGAGCTCCTCCAGGTCCTATGGGGAAAAAAGGCTTGAGCAGCAGGAGGAACAGGATCCAGCACAGCCTGCAGTGTACCACAGCCAGTTCCTTCCGGGGCAATGCCAATCCAAAGGCAGCCTCAGTGTCAAAGGCCTGCTCCGTCCTGCCCACGCTCCACTGAGTCCTCACAAATGCTCAACTTGACTTAGTTCTTGAAATAAAGTTTCAATTTTCACAGCTAACCATGCTTCAGTCCACTTCAGTCTCCTGTGCAAGGCAAGGACTTCCATGCCCGGCACCTGCAAAATGAGGCTGCAGGCAGACAGGAGGGCACAAAGGGAAAGAGTCACTCAACGGGGCTGAAACTGTGCCCGGTCAGAGAGGAGGGTGAGGGTGCTGTGGAAGAAGGGAACACAGGTCACAGGGGGCTCGAGGTCTTGGGGACATCAGCTGGCAACACAAAGTGCCTTAGGCCGTCTACTGGTGGGATCCCTGTGTGTGTGTGTGTACAATGCACTGGTGGACTCGAAACTGGACTCTCTCATGACCCAGGAGACACGGATCTAGAAAGACACAAGGTTTGCACCAACGACTCAGTAAGGAGCTTGACATCCAGCCACAGACATTATGGACTTCATTTCCATACTGTTATTTCATGAATCTAGGAACATGCTGTGCTTATGAATCTGGGGAGTGAAGATGGCTTTATGTTTCACTAGCAAACATCCAATCCTGATCATCTGCAAAGGCAGAAAAGGCCAGGGCTGTGGTCATGTTTACGTAAGTGGTGGTTACGTACACATGGGTGCTGGTAAAGGCATTGCTCTCTCTATGCGAATCTGCTTTGCCGTTCACGTTAACTGTGTAAGCCTGCGTGCGTGTTTGTGTACCTGGCTCTTTGGAATGCAGCGTAAGTCTCTTGAACACACACACGGCAACAGCAGCAGCCACATCCATCAGGCTGGGATAGGACAAGCCTCCTGGGCGCGAGAGCCCACCTGATTCAGCTCTAGCGGACCTGAAAGGAGAAATCCCAGGTCTGCACAAGTCTACTGGATCCGGCTGCTCTGGGAAGTACAAGGCCCAGTACTTCACACCAGGTTAGTGCTGCCTCCTCTCCTCTGCACGGGCAGCTTTGTGAAGTCCCCTATGGTTTGCCTGTCCAAAGCTCCAAGAGAAGAAACTGAGCTACACCTGGGGGTTTCTGCTGCAGGATCCTTTCACAGTGATCCAATCCCAGACCAGCCCTGCCATGGGCTGACCCCGCTGACCCCTCACTTGTCCCCAGTGCTCTTTGGCCTGGAGTCAGACCCAGCCGAGAACTATGACCTGCTGCAGAGCGGCGCAGGGCCGGAGCTTCTGCAAGTCCTGAAGGAGATCAAAGTGCAGAAAGTGCTTTTTGAACAGCGCATGGGGTCTGGGGACAGCCAGGTCAGGAAGGGCAGGGATCCCGCCCTGCTGCCTACCAAACTGTACTCCAAAGCCCTCCTGCTGCCACTGCTCCTGGCCTCTTGCTGCTCCATCCCCTTCCGTTGCTCTGTGCTGGAACCCCATCCCAAACCCACCAGACCCCCCCGCCCCCAACTACCCAAGCTCAGCCTTAGAGCTACCCTGCAGCTTTGGCTCAGTGACACCGCTGACTGATGGAGCACTGGGGCAGCAAACTGTGCGTTGGGGAGATTGCCAGCCCTGCTCGGAGGGCAGCTCAGGGGACCCTGTGCTCTCTGCTGGACGTTCAAGCTGAGGCCTCTTGACAGAAACCCGGACTGGCTCAGGGAGGGACCATGAGACAGCATCATCTCCAGAGCCAGAACAGCTCCTTTCAAACCATCATCAAGGTGAAGCAAAGGGCATGCCCCAGTCTCCAGAGATCCCAGCGCAGCTGGAGGCACGCTCTGCACCCCTGGGTGGGAACAGAGCTGGCAGCTGCAGCACCAGCGCTTGCCAGGGGCCAAGAGCACAGCAAGAGGAGGATGGGATGGATGGTCCTGGCAGCTTCAGAGGCAGGACCTTGCATGGCTAGTGCAGAGGGGACGTGCTGAGGCAAAAGCAGCTCAGGGTATGCAGGCTCAAGGACCTCCAAGTCCTTCATGACTCCAGGAGGTGGAGATGTGGCTGGTGGTTGGCAGGCCTGGCCCTCTTGTGAGGTCTGTGGGTGCTGGGGCTGATCAACCAGGTGGGCTGCAACCACATGCCAGCCCCATGACCGAAAGGCTCGCTCTCCTCTTGCTCGTGAGCTAGTCCAGCTTCGAGTTCACTAGCCAACTGCACACGCCCACAGCGCTCCCACCAGCAGCTGGCCCCAGACACTCGCTGTTTCCAGCTGCTGGGGCCCTGTGACCTGTGTTCCCTTCTGCCGCTGCTAGCAGCCAGGCCTCTGGACCCACCCCCGTCACGCTGGGGACACAGAGTGGGGCCACACAGAAAAGGATTTGGAATCGCTTTCAAAAAGAAGGTAGGACGGACTGTGGTGATGAGGTGCAGGGCTCAGGCAAACAAGCAAACCAACCAGCACTTTGCTTATGTGTGACTGGCTCCTTGATCCCCCCTTCTCCCCACTTTCCATGCTTATACATCCCCCTCCTCTTCCTTCACTCCTCCCTTTCTCCCCCCTTGTCTCCTCCCAAACAAGGCACCCAGCCCCGGTTATTTTTCCCCCTTGCTCCCAGGTTTGCCCCATCTGTGAACAGAGTTGGGGTTTCAGGTGCCGTTAGCTAGGTCACCTTGGACTTCCATGGCATCACTGATGCGGTTTCCTGGGTACCGCTGTCCCTGACAGATTCCTCTCCCCAAAATGACCCCAGCTCTTCCTTCAATTATCTGTGAAGTGTGGCCACCTCTCGCATCATTCCCCCTCAACCACCTGCAAAATCTGGTGCTGGAAGAGCAGAGTATCCACAGAAGACAAGTTGTCTTCTCTAAGGCCTTCTTCTGTCTGCTCTAAGCAGATATGGGGCACCACCTTCAGGTCCATTCTCAAAAACCAAAGCAGCCTTGAGTCCAGTTTGCTTGGGGCCCAGTTCTGGTGCCTGTGAAGCCATGCGACGCCTCAAGGGCCCTGAGAAGAGCAGCTATTGCACTTTCAGACAGAGCCTGCCCTGTCATCCCAGGGACCAGGCTGCGCACTCAGCTCTGGGCCTTAGGTCTAACCCCACAAGCCAGGATGGCAGCACCAAGCTCCCGCACCTTTCACGAGCTCTGAGGCTGCCCCCCTTCAAGCCACTGCTCTCCACCCTGCTCAGCAAATGCAATGCACATGGCTGCCTCCTGCTTTTCTCCCATGACCGCCCTGCACTCCAGCACGTGAGCAAGGCTCCACCATACAGCTGTAGAAGGCAGACTGATGAGGTGAGGTTGATACAGGATTCACCAAAGCCCTGGAGAACGGCATGTGGGGCTGAGGGGTTCAGAATCAGAGTCACTTAGGTTGGAAAAGACCATTAAGATCATTGAGTCCAACCGCAAACCAAAAACTACCAAGTCCACCACTAAACCAGGTCCCTAAGTGCCACATCTCCACGTTAAATGCCTCCAGGGATGGGGACTCAACCACTTCCCCGGGCAGCCTGTTCCAATGCTTGACAACCCTTTCGGTGAAGAAATTTTTCCTAATATCCAACCTAAAGCTCCCCTGGTGCAATTTGAGCCCATTTCCTCTTGTCCTATCACTTGCTACTTGGGAAAGGAGACCGACCCCCACCTCACTACAGCCTCCTTTCAGGTAGTTATGGAGAGTGATAAGGTCTCCCCTCAGCCTCCTTTTCTCCAGGCTGAACAACCCCAGCTCCCTCAGCCGCTCCTCACAGAACTTGTGCTCTAGACCCTTCACCAGCTTCGCTGCCCTTCTTTGGACACGCTCCAGCACCTCAATGTCCTTCTTGTAGTGAGGGGCCCAAAACGGAACACAGGATTTGAGGTGCGGCCTCACCAGTGCCGAGTACAGGGGGACGATCGCTAGTCCTGCTCGCCACACTAATTCTGATACAAGCCAGGGTGCCAGTGGCCTTCTTGGCCACCTGAACACACAACTGGCTCATCTTCAGCCAGCTGTCGACCAACACCCCCAGGTCCTTTTCCGCCGGGCAGCTCTCCAGCCACTCCTCCCCAAGCCTGTAGCGTTGCTCGGGGTTTTTATGACCCAAGTACAGGACCAGGCACTAAGCCTTGTTACATCTCATACAATTGTCAAGGAGAAAGTGCAAGAGAAGGATTAGGAGCAACAAAAGGATATGGATGAGGAGAAGTTGGATGGAAAGCTGTAGGAGAAGGAGGAGGAGAAGCAGCAACACAAGAAGGAAGACGAGGATAAAGAGGAGGAAGAAATAGGACAAGGATGAAGAAATAGGACAAGGATGAAAAGGAACAGGATAAGGAGGAGAAAGATGAGAAATGAGCAGAGGAAGAAGAAGAAAAAGGTGGAGGAAGAACAGGAGAAGAAATAGGAAAAGGAACAGGAATAAGATGAGGAAGAGGAGGAGGAGGAGAAAGAGAAGTAAAAAAAGGAGGAGGGGAGACAGGAGGATGAGGGGGAGGAGAAAGAGGAGGAGGAGGAATAAGAGGACAAAAATTAAGAGGAATACGAGGACAAGGAGAAGGAAGAAGAGGAGGAAGAACAGGATTTGGAGGAGGAGGAAGAAAAAGAGAAATATGAGTTAGGAGAAGATGAAGGGAAGAAGGAGGAGGAATATGGTGAAGAACAGGAGGAGGAGGAGAATGAAGAAGAAGGAGAAGGAAGAGGATGAGGTAGAAGAAGAGGAGAAGGTGGAAAAAGAACAGAAGGAACAGGAGGATGAGGATAAAGAACAGGAGGGGTAAACAGAGTAACAGAATAACAAGAAGAGGCAGAAGAAAACCAGAAGGAAATAGGAGGAGGAAGAGTTGGAGGAGGAGGAGGAGAAGGAGGGGTATAAGGAGAAGGACTATGAAGAACAAGAACAGGAGAAGGATGAACATGCAGAAGATGAACATGCAAAGGTGTATGAGGAGGAGAAAGTGAAGGAGACCAAGGAAGAGGAAGAAGAGGTGGAGGAAGAACTGGATGAAGACAAAAAGGAGGAGAAAGAACAAGAACAGGCGGAGGAGGGAGAACTGTAGGAAAAACAGGATGAAGAACATGAAAAAGAACAAGAATAGGGGAAGAGGAAGAACAAGAGCAGGAAGGAGTACGAGGAGGAACATGAAAAGGAATAGAAGGAAGGACAAGAGGAGGAAGAGGAAGAAGAGGAGGTAGAGGAGGAAGAAATGGAGGAAGAGAATGAACAGGAGGAGGAGAAACAGGAGGAGGAAGAAGAGCAGGAGGAGGAAAAAGGGGAAGAGAATCAGGAGAAGAATGGGGGGATGAGGAGGAAGAAGATGAAGAGAAGGAAGAACAGGATGAGGAAGAGGAGGAGGAAGAACACGAGAAAGAGTAAGGAAGAGGAGATGGAGGAAGAGGAGGAAGAACAGGATAAGGAAGAGGGGGAGAATAAAGAAAAGGATGAGGATGACGAAAAAATGGAGGAGAAAGAAAAGGAGGAGGAGGAGAAGAAACGAGAAGAGGAGGAGGAAGAGGAAGAACAGGAGGAGGAAGAAAAGAAAGGAAAAGAATAGGAGGCAGAGGAAGAACAGGAGGAGGGGGGAAGAAGAGCAGGAGGAGGAAGAACAGCAGGAGGAGGAGGAGGAGGAGGAGGAGAAGGAAGAGAAAGAGGATGAGGAGGAAAAGGAGAGGAAGAAAAGCAGGAGGAGGAGGAAGAACACAAAGAACAAGATAAGGAGGAGGAGGTGGACAAC
>NW_028121267.1:0-89000 GCF_965183815.1 Platalea leucorodia
CCTGCCCTCCTCTGCTCTCTCTGTCCCGCTGCTCGTCACCATGTTCCTGGCTGCCCCCTGCCCCCTTCCCCTCCATGCCCTACTCCCTGTCCCTGTGCCCGCTCCTCACCAGGGGTTTCCTTTCTCTACCCGCTGCCCGGCACCCTGCCCCATACTCCTCATCTCTCTGTCTGTATCTCGTCCCTCTGTACTGCTTCCTTTCCCCTCTGGCCACCCCGACACCCTATCCCACCCCTCTCTGCCACTCTGTCCCTCTCTCCTCCTCCTCCCTGCCCCACCAGGGTCTGGGACACAGGCAGACCAAGGGAGGTAACCCTGGGGCCTGCAGGAGGATCGGGCCCAGCCAGGGTGGTGAGGCAATGTCCCAACAGGGTGAGACAGAAGAAAGGAGCACCCCGCAGCATGCTGGGAGGTGTAGTCCTGGAGCACAAAGCTGCAAGGTGGCCATGTTGGTTCCAGGGAAAACCTGAGAACTGTAGTCCTGAGGCACACACATGCTGGTCAGAAATCTTGGTTCCTGGGGCATATGACTGCAACGTAGCCATGTTAGAAAGTCTTTGAAACCTTGCCGGCGTCGTCCGGCCTCAGAGATCAGTAACTCTAGCGAGACTGACTCCAGGGACATGCGGATCAGTAGACAAGCAGCAAGAATGCTGCAAAACTAGAGCTGCTTTGCAAAGTTGGACTGTGATTAGGAATCGGTAGCGTGGGTGGGAGCGATTAGTCAAGTCGTCTGGTACCTGAAGGATTGAGGAGTACAAGAACCCTGCGTAAAGGCAGACTCGGGCTGCCCCAGTTGGGCTGGGACACGGCACGCGCGTGAAAGAATATTGGCCCCTCTATTTCCATACTTTGCGTCCTGGCCTCTCGCCTCGGTCGGCACGGGCCGTTTGCGAATTGCTCGTGAGAGCGGCTCAGGGCTGGCCTGTGGGCAGGGGCTTTTGCTGGATGAGGTCCGGGCAGCGCCGGCCGAGGCCATAGAGGGGGGCCGAGCGATCCGCGCAGCCGTTGCAGCGGCAGCTGCGGGATCTCGGCGCGCGAGCCTCGGCCAGCGACGCCCGCTCGCCGGCCACAGGGCGAGCTGCGTTTTCGGCGCTGAGCCTGTGTCTGCCTGGCCCCCTGGGGCGGCCGCGGCTCCTTGCCAGGGCCGAATCCAGCTGGCCGGCAGTGATGCTGGTGCTGGGGCGGTGCTGGTGATGCCGGTACTGGGGCAGCGATGGAGGCCTCCGTCCTCCCGGCGTTGGTGCGAATCAGTGTGGTTTCTCCCACGGGCGCCCGCCACCCGGAGCGATGCCCCGTCTACCCATCGTCTCGGTGGCCATCCGCAGCCCAGCTCGGCCACCCGCGGGGTGGGCAGAGGCTGCGTTAAACGCCACCCCCCCACCCCCTCCCGCTGAGCAAATGGCCGCAGGCAGAGAGAGGCGCTGCAAAGCGAACACGCAAGCCTTTTAATGAATGAAACCAGAAACGGGGGGATCTGGGAGAGGGCTGGGGCTGGAGCGGGTGGGTGCAGGTCCCTGCCCGCGGATCTGCTCTGTGCGTGGGTGCTAGGGGGGACGGTGCTGGAGCGGTGGCTTATGGGTAGCCGTACGCGTCGGCTATCTCCATGTCGATCTCCCTCTGCACAAAAAACTGCAGCTGCCCCAGTGTCATCTGGTGGGCCGCCCGCTCCCGCTCCTCCTGGGCCAGCTTCTTCATGCGCTCCCGCTCGGGCCGCTGCTCAGGCGTGATGGGCACGGACTCCTCCTGCTCCTCCAGCGGGGTGGGCATAGCCCGGGGCCAGCGGGAGTCAGCCGGCAGCGCGGAGTCGGCGGGCGGGCGCGGCAGCCGCGGCGGCATGTGCAGCTGCTGCGGCAGCCCCTCCCGCGGGGTTTGGCCCCCCGTGGGCGACAGGCGCAGCCAGCTGGGCCGCTTGGGTTTGGCGGCAGCCCCGGTGCGCGCCTTGGTGCTCGCTGCCGCCGCCGCCGCCGCCGGTGCCGTCTCCTTCTCGCCGTCAGCCGGGGGCTTGGAGGCAGCCGGCCCCGCGCTGGGTGTCGGGGCCGGGGGCAGGGGCCTGGGGACCCTGGGGGGCACGCTGGGGCCGGCCTGGGGCTCCGGCTCGGGCGGTTGGCGCACCGGCCCCACCGCCTTCACCCTTTGCCCCAGCAGGTGGAAGCTTTGGATGGAGGCCAGCAGGTGGGCCCTCAGGTCGGTGCGGGGCGTCCTCAGCCCGCGCAGTGTTTTGGCCTGGACCTTTTTGCGCAGCAGCCTGTCGTGGGGTCGCATGGCGCGGGGATGCATGCTGCGCGCCTTCTCGACCAGCAGCGGGCGGGGTGGGCGGGCGGGCGGCGGGGGCGGGGCGCTTTGCCCCCCGGCGTCCCCAGGGCTTCTGGGTCGCTCAGGCACCGAGGCGGGCCCATTGGTGTCCTCAGATGCCCTGCGCTTGGTGCCGCCCGCTTGGTGCCCGCCGCTGCCCACCTGCTGCCCGCTGCCACCCGCCGCCTCGCCGTCCCTGTCCGGCTTGCCCTCCCGCGGGGTTTTTGAGTGTTTTGCCACCCGGCACACCACCATCTTCTTCTTCTTGGGCGGCATGTTGTCCCGCGGGGAGGTGTCCTGCGTCTTGGGGGTGCCGGCCGGCGCGGGGCGCTTGGCCTGCTTGCCGCCCGCCTTGCCCGATCTGGGCACCACCCGGCAGGAGGTGACGCCCGGCGGCAGCGGCAAGCGGGTCAAATCCACCCGGGGCTGCCTCCGCAGCGCCTCCTCCACCTCTTGGTGGGGCTTCCTCTTGGGGTCCAGCGAGGGGGACGTCGGCAGCCCCGCGCAGGAGGGGTGGGCGTCCCCTAGCATCGCTGCCGCCGCTTGGTCCTCGGGGCAGTGGCCCTCCGCCCTGTCCTGCGGGAAGCTGGGGAGCCGGTTGCGGAAGGCGGTGCTGTCGGGGACGCCGGGGATATCGGGGTCGTCGGGGACGTCGTGGGCCGTGGCCTCGCTGTGCGCCAGCATGGCCGCCGCCGTCGCTCGCTGCTTGGTGCCGGCGCCCCCTGCCCTGTACTCGGAGAGGTCAGGGAGCTTGATGAGGGAGGTGGTGAAGTCGGGGCCGTTGGGGACATCGAGGACGGTGTCCTCGCTGTCCCCCAGCCCCGCCACCACCGCTCGCTCCTTGGGGCAGCCGCCCTTCGCCACGTACTGGGAGAGGCCGGGGAGCTGGCGGACCAAGGCGGTGAAGCCAGGGCTGTCGGAGATGTCGGGGACGGCCTCGGTGCCGTGCGCGGTTTGGTGGCAGGCGAGCGTCTCGTTGACGTTGGTGTCACCCGGCTGCTGAGGAAAGGCCTCGGCGAAGGTGTGTGGCCCCTGCTCGGACAGGTCCGCGGGCTTCTCCCGGGCCGCCAGGGTGGTCGCCGCTGCTGAAAAAGCAAACAAAGCCAACCCAACCCCGCGGTGATGCAAGGTTTCCTGGGCGCGGGCCGCGCGCCCGCGGGCTCTGCCACCCGCAGATGCTCACCTTTGGGCTTGGTCGTGGTTGTGCCGGTCGGCGGAGCCAGGGCAGGCTGGTGGAGGCTGGCAGCGGGGTGGCTGTCCTGGCTGGCCGCCGCATCCTCCTTGAAGGCCTCTGGCGGCTGCTGGGCACTGCGGGGCAGGGTGTGGAGCACAGGGGGGCCCTGCAGCCAGTGCTGAGCCGCGGGGCGGCAGGGTGGCGGGGGGCCGGGGCGGGCGGGGACGTGCAGCAGGCAGGAGCCCGTGGGGTAGAGGGGCTCCCCCTGGACCACGGCCCACGGCGCCAGGCCCACCGGCTGGTGGGGCAGCAGCGTCCCCGTCAGCACCTGCTGTCCCCAGCCATAGGCAGGGGGCCAGGGAGCAGGCACGGTGGGGAGCTGCGCCCCGCGGGGGAGCTGCACCACGGGAGGGAGCTGCACCCCGTGAGGGAGCTGCACGACACGGGGGAGCGGCGTCATCGGGAGGAGCTGCACCACGGGGGGAAGCGGCACCACGCCGGGGAGCTGCACCAGCTGGCCCGGGGCCCCCAGGGGCGCCGGCACCCCCTGCCAGACGGTGGCCTGGGCCAGCTGGGAGGTGACGGTGTGCACGCGAGCAGGCCCGCGGGACGGCGGCAGCCCCGGGCCAGAGGAGGGCAGCACGCCGGCAGTGACCGGTGGCGGCATGGCCGGGGCGGTGGAGCTCACGCCGGGCACCTCCGATGCCCTCGGCAGCCGGAGAGGGAACCTCTCTGTCGGGGGAAGCGCAGAGGAGCAATGGGGTGAGAGACTGGCGGGCAGAGCCGGCTGGGGGGCTACCTGGAGGGCAGGAGCACCGGGAGGAGCGGGAGCCTGCTGCTGTACCTGCCATGGCGCTTGGTCAGGCTGGGGTTTGTTGGGGGCAAGCAGCCCTCGTCTCCACGGCGCTCATTCCGCCGGCACCTGCTGCAGCCAGCCTTGCGCTGGGTTGATTTTTCCTACCGCAACAGCTTCCCATCTCAAGGATTGCCCATCCTGCCCATGCTTTCCTGTCCCGAAGGATGGGTTCCCACCCCCACAATGGTTTTTCATCCCAGCGGTGGCTTGCCATCGGGATGATGGCTTCGCATCCCAAGGGTGATTTCCCAGGGCCGTGATGGTGTCCTAGCCCACCGTTTGCTGGCTCTCCGTCACCCTGTCCCTGGCTTTTTGGGGCCCTGGCTGGTGGGACCCCCAGGGCACGTTACGAAGAGTCCCTTCCTTAACCATTTCATCAAGCAGCCTTTATAGGATGAAAGTGTATTAGCTTTGTTTGTGGAGAGAGAGGGGGAGAGAGAGAGAGAGAGACGCCGCGTTCACGTGATACCCTGCAATGTGATGAGGCAGTGGAGTTTTCCTGGAGGCTGTGGTATTGCTCACGCTGAAGGAAAAGAAAGGAAAGGACAGCCCGGCCCTGGAAGCAAGGCCGTTGCTTCCGGGAAGCTTAGAGCTGTCCATGATGGAGAAAGGATACCCCGGGCCCAGCAAGATAACGGCAGCATCCTAGCCCCTCTGCCACGTCTTTGAAACCCTGCCGGCGTCGTCCGGCCTCAGAGATCAGTAACTCCAGCGAGACTGACTCCAGGGACATGCGGATCGGTAGACAAGCAGCAAGAATGCTGCTTTGCAAAGTTGGACTGTGATTAGGAATCGGTAGCGTGGGTGGGAGCGATTAGTCAAGTCGTCTGGTACCTGAAGGATTGAGGAGTACAAGAACCCTGCGTAAAGGCAGACTCGGGCTGCCCCAGTTGGGCTGGGACACGGCACGCGCGTGAAAGAATATTGGCCCCTCTATTTCCATACTTTGCGTCCTGGCCTCTCGCCTCGGTCGGCACGGGCCGTTTGCGAATTGCTCGTGAGAGCGGCTCAGGGCTGGCCTGTGGGCAGGGGCTTTTGCTGGATGAGGTCCGGGCAGCGCCGGCCGAGGCCATAGAGGGGGGCCGAGCGATCCGCGCAGCCGTTGCAGCGGCAGCTGCGGGATCTCGGCGCGCGAGCCTCGGCCAGCGACGCCCGCTCGCCGGCCACAGGGCGAGCTGCGTTTTCGGCGCTGAGCCTGTGTCTGCCTGGCCCCCTGGGGCGGCCGCGGCTCCTTGCCAGGGCCGAATCCAGCTGGCCGGCAGTGATGCTGGTGCTGGGGCGGTGCTGGTGATGCCGGTACTGGGGCAGCGATGGAGGCCTCCGTCCTCCCGGCGTTGGTGCGAATCAGTGTGGTTTCTCCCACGGGCGCCCGCCACCCGGAGCGATGCCCCGTCTACCCATCGTCTCGGTGGCCATCCGCAGCCCAGCTCGGCCACCCGCGGGGTGGGCAGAGGCTGCGTTAAACGCCACCCCCCCACCCCCTCCCGCTGAGCAAATGGCCGCAGGCAGAGAGAGGCGCTGCAAAGCGAACACGCAAGCCTTTTAATGAATGAAACCAGAAACGGGGGGATCTGGGAGAGGGCTGGGGCTGGAGCGGGTGGGTGCAGGTCCCTGCCCGCGGATCTGCTCTGTGCGTGGGTGCTAGGGGGGACGGTGCTGGAGCGGTGGCTTATGGGTAGCCGTACGCGTCGGCTATCTCCATGTCGATCTCCCTCTGCACAAAAAACTGCAGCTGCCCCAGTGTCATCTGGTGGGCCGCCCGCTCCCGCTCCTCCTGGGCCAGCTTCTTCATGCGCTCCCGCTCGGGCCGCTGCTCAGGCGTGATGGGCACGGACTCCTCCTGCTCCTCCAGCGGGGTGGGCATAGCCCGGGGCCAGCGGGAGTCAGCCGGCAGCGCGGAGTCGGCGGGCGGGCGCGGCAGCCGCGGCGGCATGTGCAGCTGCTGCGGCAGCCCCTCCCGCGGGGTTTGGCCCCCCGTGGGCGACAGGCGCAGCCAGCTGGGCCGCTTGGGTTTGGCGGCAGCCCCGGTGCGCGCCTTGGTGCTCGCTGCCGCCGCCGCCGCCGCCGCCGCCGCCGCCGCCGCCGGTGCCGTCTCCTTCTCGCCGTCAGCCGGGGGCTTGGAGGCAGCCGGCCCCGCGCTGGGTGTCGGGGCCGGGGGCAGGGGCCTGGGGACCCTGGGGGGCACGCTGGGGCCGGCCTGGGGCTCCGGCTCGGGCGGTTGGCGCACCGGCCCCACCGCCTTCACCCTTTGCCCCAGCGGGTGGAAGCTTTGGATGGAGGCCAGCAGGTGGGCCCTCAGGTCGGTGCGGGGCGTCCTCAGCCCGCGCAGTGTTTTGGCCTGGACCTTTTTGCGCAGCAGCCTGTCGTGGGGTCGCATGGCACGGGGATGCGTGCTGCGCGCCTTCTCGACCAGCAGCGGGCGGGGTGGGCGGGCGGGCGGCGGGGCGCTTTGCCCCCCGGCGTCCCCAGGGCTTCTGGGTCGCTCAGGCACCGAGGCGGGCCCATTGGTGTCCTCAGATGCCCTGCGCTTGGTGCCGCCCGCTTGGTGCCCGCCGCTGCCCACCTGCTGCCCGCTGCCACCCGCCGCCTCGCCGTCCCTGTCCGGCTTGCCCTCCCGCGGGGTTTTTGAGTGTTTTGCCACCCGGCACACCACCATCTTCTTCTTCTTGGGCGGCATGTTGTCCCGCGGGGAGGTGTCCTGCGTCTTGGGGGTGCCGGCCGGCGCGGGGCGCTTGGCCTGCTTGCCGCCCGCCTTGCCCGATCTGGGCACCACCCGGCAGGAGGTGACGCCCGGCGGCAGCGGCAAGCGGGTCAAATCCACCCGGGGCTGCCTCCGCAGCGCCTCCTCCACCTCTTGGTGGGGCTTCCTCTTGGGGTCCAGCGAGGGGGACGTCGGCAGCCCCGCGCAGGAGGGGTGGGCGTCCCCTAGCATCGCTGCCGCCGCTTGGTCCTCGGGGCAGTGGCCCTCCGCCCTGTCCTGCGGGAAGCTGGGGAGCCGGTTGCGGAAGGCGGTGCTGTCGGGGACGCCGGGGATATCGGGGTCGTCGGGGACGTCGTGGGCCGTGGCCTCGCTGTGCACCAGCATGGCCGCCGCCGTCGCTCGCTGCTTGGTGCCGGCGCCCCCTGCCCTGTACTCGGAGAGGTCAGGGAGCTTGATGAGGGAGGTGGTGAAGTCGGGGCCGTTGGGGACATCGAGGACGGTGTCCTCGCTGTCCCCCAGCCCCGCCACCACCGCTCGCTCCTTGGGGCAGCCGCCCTTCGCCACGTACTGGGAGAGGCCGGGGAGCTGGCGGACCAAGGCGGTGAAGCCGGGGCTGTCGGAGATGTCGGGGACGGCCTCGGTGCCGTGCGCGGTTTGGTGGCAGGCGAGCGTCTCGTTGACGTTGGTGTCACCCGGCTGCTGAGGAAAGGCCTCGGCGAAGGTGTGTGGCCCCTGCTCGGACAGGTCCGCGGGCTTCTCCCGGGCCGCCAGGGTGGTCGCCGCTGCTGAAAAAGCAAACAAAGCCAACCCAACCCCGCGGTGATGCAAGGTTTCCTGGGCGCGGGCCGCGCGCCCGCGGGCTCTGCCACCCGCAGATGCTCACCTTTGGGCTTGGTCGTGGTTGTGCCGGTCGGCGGAGCCAGGGCAGGCTGGTGGAGGCTGGCAGCGGGGTGGCTGTCCTGGCTGGCCGCCGCATCCTCCTTGAAGGCCTCTGGCGGCTGCTGGGCACTGCGGGGCAGGGTGTGGAGCACAGGGGGGCCCTGCAGCCAGTGCTGAGCCGCGGGGCGGCAGGGTGGCGGGGGGCCGGGGCGGGCGGGGACGTGCAGCAGGCAGGAGCCCGTGGGGTAGAGGGGCTCCCCCTGGACCACGGCCCACGGCGCCAGGCCCACCGGCTGGTGGGGCAGCAGCGTCCCCGTCAGCACCTGCTGTCCCCAGCCATAGGCAGGGGGCCAGGGAGCAGGCACGGTGGGGAGCTGCGCCCCGCGGGGGAGCTGCACCACGGGAGGGAGCTGCACCCCGTGAGGGAGCTGCACGACACGGGGGAGCGGCGTCATCGGGAGGAGCTGCACCACGGGGGGAAGCGGCACCACGCCGGGGAGCTGCACCAGCTGGCCCGGGGCCCCCAGGGGCGCCGGCACCCCCTGCCAGACGGTGGCCTGGGCCAGCTGGGAGGTGACGGTGTGCACGCGAGCAGGCCCGCGGGACGGCGGCAGCCCCGGGCCAGAGGAGGGCAGCACGCCGGCAGTGACCGGTGGCGGCATGGCCGGGGCGGTGGAGCTCACGCCGGGCACCTCCGATGCCCTCGGCAGCCGGAGAGGGAACCTCTCTGTCGGGGGAAGCGCAGAGGAGCAATGGGGTGAGAGACTGGCGGGCAGAGCCGGCTGGGGGGCTACCTGGAGGGCAGGAGCACCGGGAGGAGCGGGAGCCTGCTGCTGTACCTGCCATGGCGCTTGGTCAGGCTGGGGTTTGTTGGGGGCAAGCAGCCCTCGTCTCCACGGCGCTCATTCCGCCGGCACCTGCTGCAGCCAGCCTTGCGCTGGGTTGATTTTTCCTACCGCAACAGCTTCCCATCTCAAGGATTGCCCATCCTGCCCATGCTTTCCTGTCCCGAAGGATGGGTTCCCACCCCCACAATGGTTTTTCATCCCAGCGGTGGCTTGCCATCGGGATGATGGCTTCGCATCCCAAGGGTGATTTCCCAGGGCCGTGATGGTGTCCTAGCCCACCGTTTGCTGGCTCTCCGTCACCCTGTCCCTGGCTTTTTGGGGCCCTGGCTGGTGGGACCCCCAGGGCACGTTACGAAGAGTCCCTTCCTTAACCATTTCATCAAGCAGCCTTTATAGGATGAAAGTGTATTAGCTTTGTTTGTGGAGAGAGAGGGGGAGAGAGAGAGAGAGAGACGCCGCGTTCACGTGATACCCTGCAATGTGATGAGGCAGTGGAGTTTTCCTGGAGGCTGTGGTATTGCTCACGCTGAAGGAAAAGAAAGGAAAGGACAGCCCGGCCCTGGAAGCAAGGCCGTTGCTTCCGGGAAGCTTAGAGCTGTCCATGATGGAGAAAGGATACCCCGGGCCCAGCAAGATAACGGCAGCATCCTAGCCCCTCTGCCACGTCTTTGAAACCCTGCCGGCGTCGTCCGGCCTCAGAGATCAGTAACTCCAGCGAGACTGACTCCAGGGACATGCGGATCGGTAGACAAGCAGCAAGAATGCTGCTTTGCAAAGTTGGACTGTGATTAGGAATCGGTAGCGTGGGTGGGAGCGATTAGTCAAGTCGTCTGGTACCTGAAGGATTGAGGAGTACAAGAACCCTGCGTAAAGGCAGACTCGGGCTGCCCCAGTTGGGCTGGGACACGGCACGCGCGTGAAAGAATATTGGCCCCTCTATTTCCATACTTTGCGTCCTGGCCTCTCGCCTCGGTCGGCACGGGCCGTTTGCGAATTGCTCGTGAGAGCGGCTCAGGGCTGGCCTGTGGGCAGGGGCTTTTGCTGGATGAGGTCCGGGCAGCGCCGGCCGAGGCCATAGAGGGGGGCCGAGCGATCCGCGCAGCCGTTGCAGCGGCAGCTGCGGGATCTCGGCGCGCGAGCCTCGGCCAGCGACGCCCGCTCGCCGGCCACAGGGCGAGCTGCGTTTTCGGCGCTGAGCCTGTGTCTGCCTGGCCCCCTGGGGCGGCCGCGGCTCCTTGCCAGGGCCGAATCCAGCTGGCCGGCAGTGATGCTGGTGCTGGGGCGGTGCTGGTGATGCCGGTACTGGGGCAGCGATGGAGGCCTCCGTCCTCCCGGCGTTGGTGCGAATCAGTGTGGTTTCTCCCACGGGCGCCCGCCACCCGGAGCGATGCCCCGTCTACCCATCGTCTCGGTGGCCATCCGCAGCCCAGCTCGGCCACCCGCGGGGTGGGCAGAGGCTGCGTTAAACGCCACCCCCCCACCCCCTCCCGCTGAGCAAATGGCCGCAGGCAGAGAGAGGCGCTGCAAAGCGAACACGCAAGCCTTTTAATGAATGAAACCAGAAACGGGGGGATCTGGGAGAGGGCTGGGGCTGGAGCGGGTGGGTGCAGGTCCCTGCCCGCGGATCTGCTCTGTGCGTGGGTGCTAGGGGGGACGGTGCTGGAGCGGTGGCTTATGGGTAGCCGTACGCGTCGGCTATCTCCATGTCGATCTCCCTCTGCACAAAAAACTGCAGCTGCCCCAGTGTCATCTGGTGGGCCGCCCGCTCCCGCTCCTCCTGGGCCAGCTTCTTCATGCGCTCCCGCTCGGGCCGCTGCTCAGGCGTGATGGGCACGGACTCCTCCTGCTCCTCCAGCGGGGTGGGCATAGCCCGGGGCCAGCGGGAGTCAGCCGGCAGCGCGGAGTCGGCGGGCGGGCGCGGCAGCCGCGGCGGCATGTGCAGCTGCTGCGGCAGCCCCTCCCGCGGGGTTTGGCCCCCCGTGGGCGACAGGCGCAGCCAGCTGGGCCGCTTGGGTTTGGCGGCAGCCCCGGTGCGCGCCTTGGTGCTCGCTGCCGCCGCCGCCGCCGCCGGTGCCGTCTCCTTCTCGCCGTCAGCCGGGGGCTTGGAGGCAGCCGGCCCCGCGCTGGGTGTCGGGGCCGGGGGCAGGGGCCTGGGGACCCTGGGGGGCACGCTGGGGCCGGCCTGGGGCTCCGGCTCGGGCGGTTGGCGCACCGGCCCCACCGCCTTCACCCTTTGCCCCAGCGGGTGGAAGCTTTGGATGGAGGCCAGCAGGTGGGCCCTCAGGTCGGTGCGGGGCGTCCTCAGCCCGCGCAGTGTTTTGGCCTGGACCTTTTTGCGCAGCAGCCTGTCGTGGGGTCGCATGGCGCGGGGATGCGTGCTGCGCGCCTTCTCGACCAGCAGCGGGCGGGGTGGGCGGGCGGGCGGCGGGGGCGGGGCGCTTTGCCCCCCGGCGTCCCCAGGGCTTCTGGGTCGCTCAGGCACCGAGGCGGGCCCATTGGTGTCCTCAGATGCCCTGCGCTTGGTGCCGCCCGCTTGGTGCCCGCCGCTGCCCACCTGCTGCCCGCTGCCACCCGCCGCCTCGCCGTCCCTGTCCGGCTTGCCCTCCCGCGGGGTTTTTGAGTGTTTTGCCACCCGGCACACCACCATCTTCTTCTTCTTGGGCGGCATGTTGTCCCGCGGGGAGGTGTCCTGCGTCTTGGGGGTGCCGGCCGGCGCGGGGCGCTTGGCCTGCTTGCCGCCCGCCTTGCCCGATCTGGGCACCACCCGGCAGGAGGTGACGCCCGGCGGCAGCGGCAAGCGGGTCAAATCCACCCGGGGCTGCCTCCGCAGCGCCTCCTCCACCTCTTGGTGGGGCTTCCTCTTGGGGTCCAGCGAGGGGGACGTCGGCAGCCCCGCGCAGGAGGGGTGGGCGTCCCCTAGCATCGCTGCCGCCGCTTGGTCCTCGGGGCAGTGGCCCTCCGCCCTGTCCTGCGGGAAGCTGGGGAGCCGGTTGCGGAAGGCGGTGCTGTCGGGGACGCCGGGGATATCGGGGTCGTCGGGGACGTCGTGGGCCGTGGCCTCGCTGTGCACCAGCATGGCCGCCGCCGTCGCTCGCTGCTTGGTGCCGGCGCCCCCTGCCCTGTACTCGGAGAGGTCAGGGAGCTTGATGAGGGAGGTGGTGAAGTCGGGGCCGTTGGGGACATCGAGGACGGTGTCCTCGCTGTCCCCCAGCCCCGCCACCACCGCTCGCTCCTTGGGGCAGCCGCCCTTCGCCACGTACTGGGAGAGGCCGGGGAGCTGGCGGACCAAGGCGGTGAAGCCGGGGCTGTCGGAGATGTCGGGGACGGCCTCGGTGCCGTGCGCGGTTTGGTGGCAGGCGAGCGTCTCGTTGACGTTGGTGTCACCCGGCTGCTGAGGAAAGGCCTCGGCGAAGGTGTGTGGCCCCTGCTCGGACAGGTCCGCGGGCTTCTCCCGGGCCGCCAGGGTGGTCGCCGCTGCTGAAAAAGCAAACAAAGCCAACCCAACCCCGCGGTGATGCAAGGTTTCCTGGGCGCGGGCCGCGCGCCCGCGGGCTCTGCCACCCGCAGATGCTCACCTTTGGGCTTGGTCGTGGTTGTGCCGGTCGGCGGAGCCAGGGCAGGCTGGTGGAGGCTGGCAGCGGGGTGGCTGTCCTGGCTGGCCGCCGCATCCTCCTTGAAGGCCTCTGGCGGCTGCTGGGCACTGCGGGGCAGGGTGTGGAGCACAGGGGGGCCCTGCAGCCAGTGCTGAGCCGCGGGGCGGCAGGGTGGCGGGGGGCCGGGGCGGGCGGGGACGTGCAGCAGGCAGGAGCCCGTGGGGTAGAGGGGCTCCCCCTGGACCACGGCCCACGGCGCCAGGCCCACCGGCTGGTGGGGCAGCAGCGTCCCCGTCAGCACCTGCTGTCCCCAGCCATAGGCAGGGGGCCAGGGAGCAGGCACGGTGGGGAGCTGCGCCCCGCGGGGGAGCTGCACCACGGGAGGGAGCTGCACCCCGTGAGGGAGCTGCACGACACGGGGGAGCGGCGTCATCGGGAGGAGCTGCACCACGGGGGGAAGCGGCACCACGCCGGGGAGCTGCACCAGCTGGCCCGGGGCCCCCAGGGGCGCCGGCACCCCCTGCCAGACGGTGGCCTGGGCCAGCTGGGAGGTGACGGTGTGCACGCGAGCAGGCCCGCGGGACGGCGGCAGCCCCGGGCCAGAGGAGGGCAGCACGCCGGCAGTGACCGGTGGCGGCATGGCCGGGGCGGTGGAGCTCACGCCGGGCACCTCCGATGCCCTCGGCAGCCGGAGAGGGAACCTCTCTGTCGGGGGAAGCGCAGAGGAGCAATGGGGTGAGAGACTGGCGGGCAGAGCCGGCTGGGGGGCTACCTGGAGGGCAGGAGCACCGGGAGGAGCGGGAGCCTGCTGCTGTACCTGCCATGGCGCTTGGTCAGGCTGGGGTTTGTTGGGGGCAAGCAGCCCTCGTCTCCACGGCGCTCATTCCGCCGGCACCTGCTGCAGCCAGCCTTGCGCTGGGTTGATTTTTCCTACTGCAACAGCTTCCCATCTCAAGGATTGCCCATCCTGCCCATGCTTTCCTGTCCCGAAGGATGGGTTCCCACCCCCACAATGGTTTTTCATCCCAGCGGTGGCTTGCCATCGGGATGATGGCTTCGCATCCCAAGGGTGATTTCCCAGGGCCGTGATGGTGTCCTAGCCCACCGTTTGCTGGCTCTCCGTCACCCTGTCCCTGGCTTTTTGGGGCCCTGGCTGGTGGGACCCCCAGGGCACGTTACGAAGAGTCCCTTCCTTAACCATTTCATCAAGCAGCCTTTATAGGATGAAAGTGTATTAGCTTTGTTTGTGGAGAGAGAGGGGGAGAGAGAGAGAGAGAGACGCCGCGTTCACGTGATACCCTGCAATGTGATGAGGCAGTGGAGTTTTCCTGGAGGCTGTGGTATTGCTCACGCTGAAGGAAAAGAAAGGAAAGGACAGCCCGGCCCTGGAAGCAAGGCCGTTGCTTCCGGGAAGCTTAGAGCTGTCCATGATGGAGAAAGGATACCCCGGGCCCAGCAAGATAACGGCAGCATCCTAGCCCCTCTGCCACGTCTTTGAAACCCTGCCGGCGTCGTCCGGCCTCAGAGATCAGTAACTCCAGCGAGACTGACTCCAGGGACATGCGGATCGGTAGACAAGCAGCAAGAATGCTGCTTTGCAAAGTTGGACTGTGATTAGGAATCGGTAGCGTGGGTGGGAGCGATTAGTCAAGTCGTCTGGTACCTGAAGGATTGAGGAGTACAAGAACCCTGCGTAAAGGCAGACTCGGGCTGCCCCAGTTGGGCTGGGACACGGCACGCGCGTGAAAGAATATTGGCCCCTCTATTTCTATACTTTGCGTCCTGGCCTCTCGCCTCGGTCGGCACGGGCCGTTTGCGAATTGCTCGTGAGAGCGGCTCAGGGCTGGCCTGTGGGCAGGGGCTTTTGCTGGATGAGGTCCGGGCAGCGCCGGCCGAGGCCATAGAGGGGGGCCGAGCGATCCGCGCAGCCGTTGCAGCGGCAGCTGCGGGATCTCGGCGCGCGAGCCTCGGCCAGCGACGCCCGCTCGCCGGCCACAGGGCGAGCTGCGTTTTCGGCGCTGAGCCTGTGTCTGCCTGGCCCCCTGGGGCGGCCGCGGCTCCTTGCCAGGGCCGAATCCAGCTGGCCGGCAGTGATGCTGGTGCTGGGGCGGTGCTGGTGATGCCGGTACTGGGGCAGCGATGGAGGCCTCCGTCCTCCCGGCGTTGGTGCGAATCAGTGTGGTTTCTCCCACGGGCGCCCGCCACCCGGAGCGATGCCCCGTCTACCCATCGTCTCGGTGGCCATCCGCAGCCCAGCTCGGCCACCCGCGGGGTGGGCAGAGGCTGCGTTAAACGCCACCCCCCCACCCCCTCCCGCTGAGCAAATGGCCGCAGGCAGAGAGAGGCGCTGCAAAGCGAACACGCAAGCCTTTTAATGAATGAAACCAGAAACGGGGGGATCTGGGAGAGGGCTGGGGCTGGAGCGGGTGGGTGCAGGTCCCTGCCCGCGGATCTGCTCTGTGCGTGGGTGCTAGGGGGGACGGTGCTGGAGCGGTGGCTTATGGGTAGCCGTACGCGTCGGCTATCTCCATGTCGATCTCCCTCTGCACAAAAAACTGCAGCTGCCCCAGTGTCATCTGGTGGGCCGCCCGCTCCCGCTCCTCCTGGGCCAGCTTCTTCATGCGCTCCCGCTCGGGCCGCTGCTCAGGCGTGATGGGCACGGACTCCTCCTGCTCCTCCAGCGGGGTGGGCATAGCCCGGGGCCAGCGGGAGTCAGCCGGCAGCGCGGAGTCGGCGGGCGGGCGCGGCAGCCGCGGCGGCATGTGCAGCTGCTGCGGCAGCCCCTCCCGCGGGGTTTGGCCCCCCGTGGGCGACAGGCGCAGCCAGCTGGGCCGCTTGGGTTTGGCGGCAGCCCCGGTGCGCGCCTTGGTGCTCGCTGCCGCCGCCGCCGCCGCCGGTGCCGTCTCCTTCTCGCCGTCAGCCGGGGGCTTGGAGGCAGCCGGCCCCGCGCTGGGTGTCGGGGCCGGGGGCAGGGGCCTGGGGACCCTGGGGGGCACGCTGGGGCCGGCCTGGGGCTCCGGCTCGGGCGGTTGGCGCACCGGCCCCACCGCCTTCACCCTTTGCCCCAGCGGGTGGAAGCTTTGGATGGAGGCCAGCAGGTGGGCCCTCAGGTCGGTGCGGGGCGTCCTCAGCCCGCGCAGTGTTTTGGCCTGGACCTTTTTGCGCAGCAGCCTGTCGTGGGGTCGCATGGCGCGGGGATGCGTGCTGCGCGCCTTCTCGACCAGCAGCGGGCGGGGTGGGCGGGCGGGCGGCGGGGGCGGGGCGCTTTGCCCCCCGGCGTCCCCAGGGCTTCTGGGTCGCTCAGGCACCGAGGCGGGCCCATTGGTGTCCTCAGATGCCCTGCGCTTGGTGCCGCCCGCTTGGTGCCCGCCGCTGCCCACCTGCTGCCCGCTGCCACCCGCCGCCTCGCCGTCCCTGTCCGGCTTGCCCTCCCGCGGGGTTTTTGAGTGTTTTGCCACCCGGCACACCACCATCTTCTTCTTCTTGGGCGGCATGTTGTCCCGCGGGGAGGTGTCCTGCGTCTTGGGGGTGCCGGCCGGCGCGGGGCGCTTGGCCTGCTTGCCGCCCGCCTTGCCCGATCTGGGCACCACCCGGCAGGAGGTGACGCCCGGCGGCAGCGGCAAGCGGGTCAAATCCACCCGGGGCTGCCTCCGCAGCGCCTCCTCCACCTCTTGGTGGGGCTTCCTCTTGGGGTCCAGCGAGGGGGACGTCGGCAGCCCCGCGCAGGAGGGGTGGGCGTCCCCTAGCATCGCTGCCGCCGCTTGGTCCTCGGGGCAGTGGCCCTCCGCCCTGTCCTGCGGGAAGCTGGGGAGCCGGTTGCGGAAGGCGGTGCTGTCGGGGACGCCGGGGATATCGGGGTCGTCGGGGACGTCGTGGGCCGTGGCCTCGCTGTGCACCAGCATGGCCGCCGCCGTCGCTCGCTGCTTGGTGCCGGCGCCCCCTGCCCTGTACTCGGAGAGGTCAGGGAGCTTGATGAGGGAGGTGGTGAAGTCGGGGCCGTTGGGGACATCGAGGACGGTGTCCTCGCTGTCCCCCAGCCCCGCCACCACCGCTCGCTCCTTGGGGCAGCCGCCCTTCGCCACGTACTGGGAGAGGCCGGGGAGCTGGCGGACCAAGGCGGTGAAGCCGGGGCTGTCGGAGATGTCGGGGACGGCCTCGGTGCCGTGCGCGGTTTGGTGGCAGGCGAGCGTCTCGTTGACGTTGGTGTCACCCGGCTGCTGAGGAAAGGCCTCGGCGAAGGTGTGTGGCCCCTGCTCGGACAGGTCCGCGGGCTTCTCCCGGGCCGCCAGGGTGGTCGCCGCTGCTGAAAAAGCAAACAAAGCCAACCCAACCCCGCGGTGATGCAAGGTTTCCTGGGCGCGGGCCGCGCGCCCGCGGGCTCTGCCACCCGCAGATGCTCACCTTTGGGCTTGGTCGTGGTTGTGCCGGTCGGCGGAGCCAGGGCAGGCTGGTGGAGGCTGGCAGCGGGGTGGCTGTCCTGGCTGGCCGCCGCATCCTCCTTGAAGGCCTCTGGCGGCTGCTGGGCACTGCGGGGCAGGGTGTGGAGCACAGGGGGGCCCTGCAGCCAGTGCTGAGCCGCGGGGCGGCAGGGTGGCGGGGGGCCGGGGCGGGCGGGGACGTGCAGCAGGCAGGAGCCCGTGGGGTAGAGGGGCTCCCCCTGGACCACGGCCCACGGCGCCAGGCCCACCGGCTGGTGGGGCAGCAGCGTCCCCGTCAGCACCTGCTGTCCCCAGCCATAGGCAGGGGGCCAGGGAGCAGGCACGGTGGGGAGCTGCGCCCCGCGGGGGAGCTGCACCACGGGAGGGAGCTGCACCCCGTGAGGGAGCTGCACGACACGGGGGAGCGGCGTCATCGGGAGGAGCTGCACCACGGGGGGAAGCGGCACCACGCCGGGGAGCTGCACCAGCTGGCCCGGGGCCCCCAGGGGCGCCGGCACCCCCTGCCAGACGGTGGCCTGGGCCAGCTGGGAGGTGACGGTGTGCACGCGAGCAGGCCCGCGGGACGGCGGCAGCCCCGGGCCAGAGGAGGGCAGCACGCCGGCAGTGACCGGTGGCGGCATGGCCGGGGCGGTGGAGCTCACGCCGGGCACCTCCGATGCCCTCGGCAGCCGGAGAGGGAACCTCTCTGTCGGGGGAAGCGCAGAGGAGCAATGGGGTGAGAGACTGGCGGGCAGAGCCGGCTGGGGGGCTACCTGGAGGGCAGGAGCACCGGGAGGAGCGGGAGCCTGCTGCTGTACCTGCCATGGCGCTTGGTCAGGCTGGGGTTTGTTGGGGGCAAGCAGCCCTCGTCTCCACGGCGCTCATTCCGCCGGCACCTGCTGCAGCCAGCCTTGCGCTGGGTTGATTTTTCCTACCGCAACAGCTTCCCATCTCAAGGATTGCCCATCCTGCCCATGCTTTCCTGTCCCGAAGGATGGGTTCCCACCCCCACAATGGTTTTTCATCCCAGCGGTGGCTTGCCATCGGGATGATGGCTTCGCATCCCAAGGGTGATTTCCCAGGGCCGTGATGGTGTCCTAGCCCACCGTTTGCTGGCTCTCCGTCACCCTGTCCCTGGCTTTTTGGGGCCCTGGCTGGTGGGACCCCCAGGGCACGTTACGAAGAGTCCCTTCCTTAACCATTTCATCAAGCAGCCTTTATAGGATGAAAGTGTATTAGCTTTGTTTGTGGAGAGAGAGGGGGAGAGAGAGAGAGAGAGACGCCGCGTTCACGTGATACCCTGCAATGTGATGAGGCAGTGGAGTTTTCCTGGAGGCTGTGGTATTGCTCACGCTGAAGGAAAAGAAAGGAAAGGACAGCCCGGCCCTGGAAGCAAGGCCGTTGCTTCCGGGAAGCTTAGAGCTGTCCATGATGGAGAAAGGATACCCCGGGCCCAGCAAGATAACGGCAGCATCCTAGCCCCTCTGCCACGTCTTTGAAACCCTGCCGGCGTCGTCCGGCCTCAGAGATCAGTAACTCCAGCGAGACTGACTCCAGGGACATGCGGATCGGTAGACAAGCAGCAAGAATGCTGCTTTGCAAAGTTGGACTGTGATTAGGAATCGGTAGCGTGGGTGGGAGCGATTAGTCAAGTCGTCTGGTACCTGAAGGATTGAGGAGTACAAGAACCCTGCGTAAAGGCAGACTCGGGCTGCCCCAGTTGGGCTGGGACACGGCACGCGCGTGAAAGAATATTGGCCCCTCTATTTCCATACTTTGCGTCCTGGCCTCTCGCCTCGGTCGGCACGGGCCGTTTGCGAATTGCTCGTGAGAGCGGCTCAGGGCTGGCCTGTGGGCAGGGGCTTTTGCTGGATGAGGTCCGGGCAGCGCCGGCCGAGGCCATAGAGGGGGGCCGAGCGATCCGCGCAGCCGTTGCAGCGGCAGCTGCGGGATCTCGGCGCGCGAGCCTCGGCCAGCGACGCCCGCTCGCCGGCCACAGGGCGAGCTGCGTTTTCGGCGCTGAGCCTGTGTCTGCCTGGCCCCCTGGGGCGGCCGCGGCTCCTTGCCAGGGCCGAATCCAGCTGGCCGGCAGTGATGCTGGTGCTGGGGCGGTGCTGGTGATGCCGGTACTGGGGCAGCGATGGAGGCCTCCGTCCTCCCGGCGTTGGTGCGAATCAGTGTGGTTTCTCCCACGGGCGCCCGCCACCCGGAGCGATGCCCCGTCTACCCATCGTCTCGGTGGCCATCCGCAGCCCAGCTCGGCCACCCGCGGGGTGGGCAGAGGCTGCGTTAAACGCCACCCCCCCACCCCCTCCCGCTGAGCAAATGGCCGCAGGCAGAGAGAGGCGCTGCAAAGCGAACACGCAAGCCTTTTAATGAATGAAACCAGAAACGGGGGGATCTGGGAGAGGGCTGGGGCTGGAGCGGGTGGGTGCAGGTCCCTGCCCGCGGATCTGCTCTGTGCGTGGGTGCTAGGGGGGACGGTGCTGGAGCGGTGGCTTATGGGTAGCCGTACGCGTCGGCTATCTCCATGTCGATCTCCCTCTGCACAAAAAACTGCAGCTGCCCCAGTGTCATCTGGTGGGCCGCCCGCTCCCGCTCCTCCTGGGCCAGCTTCTTCATGCGCTCCCGCTCGGGCCGCTGCTCAGGCGTGATGGGCACGGACTCCTCCTGCTCCTCCAGCGGGGTGGGCATAGCCCGGGGCCAGCGGGAGTCAGCCGGCAGCGCGGAGTCGGCGGGCGGGCGCGGCAGCCGCGGCGGCATGTGCAGCTGCTGCGGCAGCCCCTCCCGCGGGGTTTGGCCCCCCGTGGGCGACAGGCGCAGCCAGCTGGGCCGCTTGGGTTTGGCGGCAACCCCGGTGCGCGCCTTGGTGCTCGCCGCCGCCGCCGCCGCCGGTGCCGTCTCCTTCTCGCCGTCAGCCGGGGGCTTGGAGGCAGCCGGCCCCGCGCTGGGTGTCGGGGCCGGGGGCAGGGGCCTGGGGACCCTGGGGGGCACGCTGGGGCCGGCCTGGGGCTCCGGCTCGGGCGGTTGGCGCACCGGCCCCACCGCCTTCACCCTTTGCCCCAGCGGGTGGAAGCTTTGGATGGAGGCCAGCAGGTGGGCCCTCAGGTCGGTGCGGGGCGTCCTCAGCCCGCGCAGTGTTTTGGCCTGGACCTTTTTGCGCAGCAGCCTGTCGTGGGGTCGCATGGCGCGGGGATGCGTGCTGCGCGCCTTCTCGACCAGCAGCGGGCGGGGTGGGCGGGCGGGCGGCGGGGGCGGGGCGCTTTGCCCCCCGGCGTCCCCAGGGCTTCTGGGTCGCTCAGGCACCGAGGCGGGCCCATTGGTGTCCTCAGATGCCCTGCGCTTGGTGCCGCCCGCTTGGTGCCCGCCGCTGCCCACCTGCTGCCCGCTGCCACCCGCCGCCTCGCCGTCCCTGTCCGGCTTGCCCTCCCGCGGGGTTTTTGAGTGTTTTGCCACCCGGCACACCACCATCTTCTTCTTCTTGGGCGGCATGTTGTCCCGCGGGGAGGTGTCCTGCGTCTTGGGGGTGCCGGCCGGCGCGGGGCGCTTGGCCTGCTTGCCGCCCGCCTTGCCCGATCTGGGCACCACCCGGCAGGAGGTGACGCCCGGCGGCAGCGGCAAGCGGGTCAAATCCACCCGGGGCTGCCTCCGCAGCGCCTCCTCCACCTCTTGGTGGGGCTTCCTCTTGGGGTCCAGCGAGGGGGACGTCGGCAGCCCCGCGCAGGAGGGGTGGGCGTCCCCTAGCATCGCTGCCGCCGCTTGGTCCTCGGGGCAGTGGCCCTCCGCCCTGTCCTGCGGGAAGCTGGGGAGCCGGTTGCGGAAGGCGGTGCTGTCGGGGACGCTGGGGATATCGGGGTCGTCGGGGACGTCGTGGGCCGTGGCCTCGCTGTGCACCAGCATGGCCGCCGCCGTCGCTCGCTGCTTGGTGCCGGCGCCCCCTGCCCTGTACTCGGAGAGGTCAGGGAGCTTGATGAGGGAGGTGGTGAAGTCGGGGCCGTTGGGGACATCGAGGACGGTGTCCTCGCTGTCCCCCAGCCCCGCCACCACCGCTCGCTCCTTGGGGCAGCCGCCCTTCGCCACGTACTGGGAGAGGCCGGGGAGCTGGCGGACCAAGGCGGTGAAGCCGGGGCTGTCGGAGATGTCGGGGACGGCCTCGGTGCCGTGCGCGGTTTGGTGGCAGGCGAGCGTCTCGTTGACGTTGGTGTCACCCGGCTGCTGAGGAAAGGCCTCGGCGAAGGTGTGTGGCCCCTGCTCGGACAGGTCCGCGGGCTTCTCCCGGGCCGCCAGGGTGGTCGCCGCTGCTGAAAAAGCAAACAAAGCCAACCCAACCCCGCGGTGATGCAAGGTTTCCTGGGCGCGGGCCGCGCGCCCGCGGGCTCTGCCACCCGCAGATGCTCACCTTTGGGCTTGGTCGTGGTTGTGCCGGTCGGCGGAGCCAGGGCAGGCTGGTGGAGGCTGGCAGCGGGGTGGCTGTCCTGGCTGGCCGCCGCATCCTCCTTGAAGGCCTCTGGCTGGGCACTGCGGGGCAGGGTGTGGAGCACAGGGGGGCCCTGCAGCCAGTGCTGAGCCGCGGGGCGGCAGGGTGGCGGGGGGCCGGGGCGGGCGGGGACGTGCAGCAGGCAGGAGCCCGTGGGGTAGAGGGGCTCCCCCTGGACCACGGCCCACGGCGCCAGGCCCACCGGCTGGTGGGGCAGCAGCGTCCCCGTCAGCACCTGCTGTCCCCAGCCATAGGCAGGGGGCCAGGGAGCAGGCACGGTGGGGAGCTGCGCCCCGCGGGGGAGCTGCACCACGGGAGGGAGCTGCACCCCGTGAGGGAGCTGCACGACACGGGGGAGCGGCGTCATCGGGAGGAGCTGCACCACGGGGGGAAGCGGCACCACGCCGGGGAGCTGCACCAGCTGGCCCGGGGCCCCCAGGGGCGCCGGCACCCCCTGCCAGACGGTGGCCTGGGCCAGCTGGGAGGTGACGGTGTGCACGCGAGCAGGCCCGCGGGACGGCGGCAGCCCCGGGCCAGAGGAGGGCAGCACGCCGGCAGTGACCGGTGGCGGCATGGCCGGGGCGGTGGAGCTCACGCCGGGCACCTCCGATGCCCTCGGCAGCCGGAGAGGGAACCTCTCTGTCGGGGGAAGCGCAGAGGAGCAATGGGGTGAGAGACTGGCGGGCAGAGCCGGCTGGGGGGCTACCTGGAGGGCAGGAGCACCGGGAGGAGCGGGAGCCTGCTGCTGTACCTGCCATGGCGCTTGGTCAGGCTGGGGTTTGTTGGGGGCAAGCAGCCCTCGTCTCCACGGCGCTCATTCCGCCGGCACCTGCTGCAGCCAGCCTTGCGCTGGGTTGATTTTTCCTACCGCAACAGCTTCCCATCTCAAGGATTGCCCATCCTGCCCATGCTTTCCTGTCCCGAAGGATGGGTTCCCACCCCCACAATGGTTTTTCATCCCAGCGGTGGCTTGCCATCGGGATGATGGCTTCGCATCCCAAGGGTGATTTCCCAGGGCCGTGATGGTGTCCTAGCCCACCGTTTGCTGGCTCTCTGTCACCCTGTCCCTGGCTTTTTGGGGCCCTGGCTGGTGGGACCCCCAGGGCACGTTACGAAGAGTCCCTTCCTTAACCATTTCATCAAGCAGCCTTTATAGGATGAAAGTGTATTAGCTTTGTTTGTGGAGAGAGAGGGGGAGAGAGAGAGAGAGAGACGCCGCGTTCACGTGATACCCTGCAATGTGATGAGGCAGTGGAGTTTTCCTGGAGGCTGTGGTATTGCTCACGCTGAAGGAAAAGAAAGGAAAGGACAGCCCGGCCCTGGAAGCAAGGCCGTTGCTTCCGGGAAGCTTAGAGCTGTCCATGATGGAGAAAGGATACCCCGGGCCCAGCAAGATAACGGCAGCATCCTAGCCCCTCTGCCACGTCTTTGAAACCCTGCCGGCGTCGTCCGGCCTCAGAGATCAGTAACTCCAGCGAGACTGACTCCAGGGACATGCGGATCGGTAGACAAGCAGCAAGAATGCTGCTTTGCAAAGTTGGACTGTGATTAGGAATCGGTAGCGTGGGTGGGAGCGATTAGTCAAGTCGTCTGGTACCTGAAGGATTGAGGAGTACAAGAACCCTGCGTAAAGGCAGACTCGGGCTGCCCCAGTTGGGCTGGGACACGGCACGCGCGTGAAAGAATATTGGCCCCTCTATTTCCATACTTTGCGTCCTGGCCTCTCGCCTCGGTCGGCACGGGCCGTTTGCGAATTGCTCGTGAGAGCGGCTCAGGGCTGGCCTGTGGGCAGGGGCTTTTGCTGGATGAGGTCCGGGCAGCGCCGGCCGAGGCCATAGAGGGGGGCCGAGCGATCCGCGCAGCCGTTGCAGCGGCAGCTGCGGGATCTCGGCGCGCGAGCCTCGGCCAGCGACGCCCGCTCGCCGGCCACAGGGCGAGCTGCGTTTTCGGCGCTGAGCCTGTGTCTGCCTGGCCCCCTGGGGCGGCCGCGGCTCCTTGCCAGGGCCGAATCCAGCTGGCCGGCAGTGATGCTGGTGCTGGGGCGGTGCTGGTGATGCCGGTACTGGGGCAGCGATGGAGGCCTCCGTCCTCCCGGCGTTGGTGCGAATCAGTGTGGTTTCTCCCACGGGCGCCCGCCACCCGGAGCGATGCCCCGTCTACCCATCGTCTCGGTGGCCATCCGCAGCCCAGCTCGGCCACCCGCGGGGTGGGCAGAGGCTGCGTTAAACGCCACCCCCCCACCCCCTCCCGCTGAGCAAATGGCCGCAGGCAGAGAGAGGCGCTGCAAAGCGAACACGCAAGCCTTTTAATGAATGAAACCAGAAACGGGGGGATCTGGGAGAGGGCTGGGGCTGGAGCGGGTGGGTGCAGGTCCCTGCCCGCGGATCTGCTCTGTGCGTGGGTGCTAGGGGGGACGGTGCTGGAGCGGTGGCTTATGGGTAGCCGTACGCGTCGGCTATCTCCATGTCGATCTCCCTCTGCACAAAAAACTGCAGCTGCCCCAGTGTCATCTGGTGGGCCGCCCGCTCCCGCTCCTCCTGGGCCAGCTTCTTCATGCGCTCCCGCTCGGGCCGCTGCTCAGGCGTGATGGGCACGGACTCCTCCTGCTCCTCCAGCGGGGTGGGCATAGCCCGGGGCCAGCGGGAGTCAGCCGGCAGCGCGGAGTCGGCGGGCGGGCGCGGCAGCCGCGGCGGCATGTGCAGCTGCTGCGGCAGCCCCTCCCGCGGGGTTTGGCCCCCCGTGGGCGACAGGCGCAGCCAGCTGGGCCGCTTGGGTTTGGCGGCAGCCCCGGTGCGCGCCTTGGTGCTCGCCGCCGCCGCCGCCGCCGGTGCCGTCTCCTTCTCGCCGTCAGCCGGGGGCTTGGAGGCAGCCGGCCCCGCGCTGGGTGTCGGGGCCGGGGGCAGGGGCCTGGGGACCCTGGGGGGCACGCTGGGGCCGGCCTGGGGCTCCGGCTCGGGCGGTTGGCGCACCGGCCCCACCGCCTTCACCCTTTGCCCCAGCGGGTGGAAGCTTTGGATGGAGGCCAGCAGGTGGGCCCTCAGGTCGGTGCGGGGCGTCCTCAGCCCGCGCAGTGTTTTGGCCTGGACCTTTTTGCGCAGCAGCCTGTCGTGGGGTCGCATGGCGCGGGGATGCGTGCTGCGCGCCTTCTCGACCAGCAGCGGGCGGGGTGGGCGGGCGGGCGGCGGGGGCGGGGCGCTTTGCCCCCCGGCGTCCCCAGGGCTTCTGGGTCGCTCAGGCACCGAGGCGGGCCCATTGGTGTCCTCAGATGCCCTGCGCTTGGTGCCGCCCGCTTGGTGCCCGCCGCTGCCCACCTGCTGCCCGCTGCCACCCGCCGCCTCGCCGTCCCTGTCCGGCTTGCCCTCCCGCGGGGTTTTTGAGTGTTTTGCCACCCGGCACACCACCATCTTCTTCTTCTTGGGCGGCATGTTGTCCCGCGGGGAGGTGTCCTGCGTCTTGGGGGTGCCGGCCGGCGCGGGGCGCTTGGCCTGCTTGCCGCCCGCCTTGCCCGATCTGGGCACCACCCGGCAGGAGGTGACGCCCGGCGGCAGCGGCAAGCGGGTCAAATCCACCCGGGGCTGCCTCCGCAGCGCCTCCTCCACCTCTTGGTGGGGCTTCCTCTTGGGGTCCAGCGAGGGGGACGTCGGCAGCCCCGCGCAGGAGGGGTGGGCGTCCCCTAGCATCGCTGCCGCCGCTTGGTCCTCGGGGCAGTGGCCCTCCGCCCTGTCCTGCGGGAAGCTGGGGAGCCGGTTGCGGAAGGCGGTGCTGTCGGGGACGCCGGGGATATCGGGGTCGTCGGGGACGTCGTGGGCCGTGGCCTCGCTGTGCGCCAGCATGGCCGCCGCCGTCGCTCGCTGCTTGGTGCCGGCGCCCCCTGCCCTGTACTCGGAGAGGTCAGGGAGCTTGATGAGGGAGGTGGTGAAGTCGGGGCCGTTGGGGACATCGAGGACAGTGTCCTCGCTGTCCCCCAGCCCCGCCACCACCGCTCGCTCCTTGGGGCAGCCGCCCTTCGCCACGTACTGGGAGAGGCCGGGGAGCTGGCGGACCAAGGCGGTGAAGCCGGGGCTGTCGGAGATGTCGGGGACAGCCTCGGTGCCGTGCGCGGTTTGGTGGCAGGCGAGCGTCTCGTTGACGTTGGTGTCACCCGGCTGCTGAGGAAAGGCCTCGGCGAAGGTGTGTGGCCCCTGCTCGGACAGGTCCGCGGGCTTCTCCCGGGCCGCCAGGGTGGTCGCCGCTGCTGAAAAAGCAAACAAAGCCAACCCAACCCCGCGGTGATGCAAGGTTTCCTGGGCGCGGGCCGCGCGCCCGCGGGCTCTGCCACCCGCAGATGCTCACCTTTGGGCTTGGTCGTGGTTGTGCCGGTCGGCGGAGCCAGGGCAGGCTGGTGGAGGCTGGCAGCGGGGTGGCTGTCCTGGCTGGCCGCCGCATCCTCCTTGAAGGCCTCTGGCGGCTGCTGGGCACTGCGGGGCAGGGTGTGGAGCACAGGGGGGCCCTGCAGCCAGTGCTGAGCCGCGGGGCGGCAGGGTGGCGGGGGGCCGGGGCGGGCGGGGACGTGCAGCAGGCAGGAGCCCGTGGGGTAGAGGGGCTCCCCCTGGACCACGGCCCACGGCGCCAGGCCCACCGGCTGGTGGGGCAGCAGCGTCCCCGTCAGCACCTGCTGTCCCCAGCCATAGGCAGGGGGCCAGGGAGCAGGCACGGTGGGGAGCTGCGCCCCGCGGGGGAGCTGCACCACGGGAGGGAGCTGCACCCCGTGAGGGAGCTGCACGACACGGGGGAGCGGCGTCATCGGGAGGAGCTGCACCACGGGGGGAAGCGGCACCACGCCGGGGAGCTGCACCAGCTGGCCCGGGGCCCCCAGGGGCGCCGGCACCCCCTGCCAGACGGTGGCCTGGGCCAGCTGGGAGGTGACGGTGTGCACGCGAGCAGGCCCGCGGGACGGCGGCAGCCCCGGGCCAGAGGAGGGCAGCACGCCGGCAGTGACCGGTGGCGGCATGGCCGGGGCGGTGGAGCTCACGCCGGGCACCTCCGATGCCCTCGGCAGCCGGAGAGGGAACCTCTCTGTCGGGGGAAGCGCAGAGGAGCAATGGGGTGAGAGACTGGCGGGCAGAGCCGGCTGGGGGGCTACCTGGAGGGCAGGAGCACCGGGAGGAGCGGGAGCCTGCTGCTGTACCTGCCATGGCGCTTGGTCAGGCTGGGGTTTGTTGGGGGCAAGCAGCCCTCGTCTCCACGGCGCTCATTCCGCCGGCACCTGCTGCAGCCAGCCTTGCGCTGGGTTGATTTTTCCTACCGCAACAGCTTCCCATCTCAAGGATTGCCCATCCTGCCCATGCTTTCCTGTCCCGAAGGATGGGTTCCCACCCCCACAATGGTTTTTCATCCCAGCGGTGGCTTGCCATCGGGATGATGGCTTCGCATCCCAAGGGTGATTTCCCAGGGCCGTGATGGTGTCCTAGCCCACCGTTTGCTGGCTCTCCGTCACCCTGTCCCTGGCTTTTTGGGGCCCTGGCTGGTGGGACCCCCAGGGCACGTTACGAAGAGTCCCTTCCTTAACCATTTCATCAAGCAGCCTTTATAGGATGAAAGTGTATTAGCTTTGTTTGTGGAGAGAGAGGGGGAGAGAGAGAGAGAGAGACGCCGGGTTCACGTCATACCCTGCAATGTGATGAGGCAGTGGAGTTTTCCTGGAGGCTGTGGTATTGCTCACGCTGAAGGAAAAGAAAGGAAAGGACAGCCCGGCCCTGGAAGCAAGGCCGTTGCTTCCGGGAAGCTTAGAGCTGTCCATGATGGAGAAAGGATACCCCGGGCCCAGCAAGATAACGGCAGCATCCTAGCCCCTCTGCCACGTCTTTGAAACCCTGCCGGCGTCGTCCGGCCTCAGAGATCAGTAACTCCAGCGAGACTGACTCCAGGGACATGCGGATCGGTAGACAAGCAGCAAGAATGCTGCTTTGCAAAGTTGGACTGTGATTAGGAATCGGTAGCGTGGGTGGGAGCGATTAGTCAAGTCGTCTGGTACCTGAAGGATTGAGGAGTACAAGAACCCTGCGTAAAGGCAGACTCGGGCTGCCCCAGTTGGGCTGGGACACGGCACGCGCGTGAAAGAATATTGGCCCCTCTATTTCCATACTTTGCGTCCTGGCCTCTCGCCTCGGTCGGCACGGGCCGTTTGCGAATTGCTCGTGAGAGCGGCTCAGGGCTGGCCTGTGGGCAGGGGCTTTTGCTGGATGAGGTCCGGGCAGCGCCGGCCGAGGCCATAGAGGGGGGCCGAGCGATCCGCGCAGCCGTTGCAGCGGCAGCTGCGGGATCTCGGCGCGCGAGCCTCGGCCAGCGACGCCCGCTCGCCGGCCACAGGGCGAGCTGCGTTTTCGGCGCTGAGCCTGTGTCTGCCTGGCCCCCTGGGGCGGCCGCGGCTCCTTGCCAGGGCCGAATCCAGCTGGCCGGCAGTGATGCTGGTGCTGGGGCGGTGCTGGTGATGCCGGTACTGGGGCAGCGATGGAGGCCTCCGTCCTCCCGGCGTTGGTGCGAATCAGTGTGGTTTCTCCCACGGGCGCCCGCCACCCGGAGCGATGCCCCGTCTACCCATCGTCTCGGTGGCCATCCGCAGCCCAGCTCGGCCACCCGCGGGGTGGGCAGAGGCTGCGTTAAACGCCACCCCCCCACCCCCTCCCGCTGAGCAAATGGCCGCAGGCAGAGAGAGGCGCTGCAAAGCGAACACGCAAGCCTTTTAATGAATGAAACCAGAAACGGGGGGATCTGGGAGAGGGCTGGGGCTGGAGCGGGTGGGTGCAGGTCCCTGCCCGCGGATCTGCTCTGTGCGTGGGTGCTAGGGGGGACGGTGCTGGAGCGGTGGCTTATGGGTAGCCGTACGCGTCGGCTATCTCCATGTCGATCTCCCTCTGCACAAAAAACTGCAGCTGCCCCAGTGTCATCTGGTGGGCCGCCCGCTCCCGCTCCTCCTGGGCCAGCTTCTTCATGCGCTCCCGCTCGGGCCGCTGCTCAGGCGTGATGGGCACGGACTCCTCCTGCTCCTCCAGCGGGGTGGGCATAGCCCGGGGCCAGCGGGAGTCAGCCGGCAGCGCGGAGTCGGCGGGCGGGCGCGGCAGCCGCGGCGGCATGTGCAGCTGCTGCGGCAGCCCCTCCCGCGGGGTTTGGCCCCCCGTGGGCGACAGGCGCAGCCAGCTGGGCCGCTTGGGTTTGGCGGCAGCCCCGGTGCGCGCCTTGGTGCTCGCTGCCGCCGCCGCCGCCGCCGCCGCCGCCGCCGGTGCCGTCTCCTTCTCGCCGTCAGCCGGGGGCTTGGAGGCAGCCGGCCCCGCGCTGGGTGTCGGGGCCGGGGGCAGGGGCCTGGGGACCCTGGGGGGCACGCTGGGGCCGGCCTGGGGCTCCGGCTCGGGCGGTTGGCGCACCGGCCCCACCGCCTTCACCCTTTGCCCCAGCGGGTGGAAGCTTTGGATGGAGGCCAGCAGGTGGGCCCTCAGGTCGGTGCGGGGCGTCCTCAGCCCGCGCAGTGTTTTGGCCTGGACCTTTTTGCGCAGCAGCCTGTCGTGGGGTCGCATGGCACGGGGATGCGTGCTGCGCGCCTTCTCGACCAGCAGCGGGCGGGGTGGGCGGGCGGGCGGCGGGGGCGGGGCGCTTTGCCCCCCGGCGTCCCCAGGGCTTCTGGGTCGCTCAGGCACCGAGGCGGGCCCATTGGTGTCCTCAGATGCCCTGCGCTTGGTGCCGCCCGCTTGGTGCCCGCCGCTGCCCACCTGCTGCCCGCTGCCACCCGCCGCCTCGCCGTCCCTGTCCGGCTTGCCCTCCCGCGGGGTTTTTGAGTGTTTTGCCACCCGGCACACCACCATCTTGTTCTTCTTGGGCGGCATGTTGTCCCGCGGGGAGGTGTCCTGCGTCTTGGGGGTGCCGGCCGGCGCGGGGCGCTTGGCCTGCTTGCCGCCCGCCTTGCCCGATCTGGGCACCACCCGGCAGGAGGTGACGCCCGGCGGCAGCGGCAAGCGGGTCAAATCCACCCGGGGCTGCCTCCGCAGCGCCTCCTCCACCTCTTGGTGGGGCTTCCTCTTGGGGTCCAGCGAGGGGGACGTCGGCAGCCCCGCGCAGGAGGGGTGGGCGTCCCCTAGCATCGCTGCCGCCGCTTGGTCCTCGGGGCAGTGGCCCTCCGCCCTGTCCTGCGGGAAGCTGGGGAGCCGGTTGCGGAAGGCGGTGCTGTCGGGGACGCCGGGGATATCGGGGTCGTCGGGGACGTCGTGGGCCGTGGCCTCGCTGTGCGCCAGCATGGCCGCCGCCGTCGCTCGCTGCTTGGTGCCGGCGCCCCCTGCCCTGTACTCGGAGAGGTCAGGGAGCTTGATGAGGGAGGTGGTGAAGTCGGGGCCGTTGGGGACATCGAGGACGGTGTCCTCGCTGTCCCCCAGCCCCGCCACCACCGCTCGCTCCTTGGGGCAGCCGCCCTTCGCCACGTACTGGGAGAGGCCGGGGAGCTGGCGGACCAAGGCGGTGAAGCCGGGGCTGTCGGAGATGTCGGGGACGGCCTCGGTGCCGTGCGCGGTTTGGTGGCAGGCGAGCGTCTCGTTGACGTTGGTGTCACCCGGCTGCTGAGGAAAGGCCTCGGCGAAGGTGTGTGGCCCCTGCTCGGACAGGTCCGCGGGCTTCTCCCGGGCCGCCAGGGTGGTCGCCGCTGCTGAAAAAGCAAACAAAGCCAACCCAACCCCGCGGTGATGCAAGGTTTCCTGGGCGCGGGCCGCGCGCCCGCGGGCTCTGCCACCCGCAGATGCTCACCTTTGGGCTTGGTCGTGGTTGTGCCGGTCGGCGGAGCCAGGGCAGGCTGGTGGAGGCTGGCAGCGGGGTGGCTGTCCTGGCTGGCCGCCGCATCCTCCTTGAAGGCCTCTGGCGGCTGCTGGGCACTGCGGGGCAGGGTGTGGAGCACAGGGGGGCCCTGCAGCCAGTGCTGAGCCGCGGGGCGGCAGGGTGGCGGGGGGCCGGGGCGGGCGGGGACGTGCAGCAGGCAGGAGCCCGTGGGGTAGAGGGGCTCCCCCTGGACCACGGCCCACGGCGCCAGGCCCACCGGCTGGTGGGGCAGCAGCGTCCCCGTCAGCACCTGCTGTCCCCAGCCATAGGCAGGGGGCCAGGGAGCAGGCACGGTGGGGAGCTGCGCCCCGCGGGGGAGCTGCACCACGGGAGGGAGCTGCACCCCGTGAGGGAGCTGCACGACACGGGGGAGCGGCGTCATCGGGAGGAGCTGCACCACGGGGGGAAGCGGCACCACGCCGGGGAGCTGCACCAGCTGGCCCGGGGCCCCCAGGGGCGCCGGCACCCCCTGCCAGACGGTGGCCTGGGCCAGCTGGGAGGTGACGGTGTGCACGCGAGCAGGCCCGCGGGACGGCGGCAGCCCCGGGCCAGAGGAGGGCAGCACGCCGGCAGTGACCGGTGGCGGCATGGCCGGGGCGGTGGAGCTCACGCCGGGCACCTCCGATGCCCTCGGCAGCCGGAGAGGGAACCTCTCTGTCGGGGGAAGCGCAGAGGAGCAATGGGGTGAGAGACTGGCGGGCAGAGCCGGCTGGGGGGCTACCTGGAGGGCAGGAGCACCGGGAGGAGCGGGAGCCTGCTGCTGTACCTGCCATGGCGCTTGGTCAGGCTGGGGTTTGTTGGGGGCAAGCAGCCCTCGTCTCCACGGCGCTCATTCCGCCGGCACCTGCTGCAGCCAGCCTTGCGCTGGGTTGATTTTTCCTACCGCAACAGCTTCCCATCTCAAGGATTGCCCATCCTGCCCATGCTTTCCTGTCCCGAAGGATGGGTTCCCACCCCCACAATGGTTTTTCATCCCAGCGGTGGCTTGCCATCGGGATGATGGCTTCGCATCCCAAGGGTGATTTCCCAGGGCCGTGATGGTGTCCTAGCCCACCGTTTGCTGGCTCTCCGTCACCCTGTCCCTGGCTTTTTGGGGCCCTGGCTGGTGGGACCCCCAGGGCACGTTACGAAGAGTCCCTTCCTTAACCATTTCATCAAGCAGCCTTTATAGGATGAAAGTGTATTAGCTTTGTTTGTGGAGAGAGAGGGGGAGAGAGAGAGAGAGAGACGCCGCATTCACGTGATACCCTGCAATGTGATGAGGCAGTGGAGTTTTCCTGGAGGCTGTGGTATTGCTCACGCTGAAGGAAAAGAAAGGAAAGGACAGCCCGGCCCTGGAAGCAAGGCCGTTGCTTCCGGGAAGCTTAGAGCTGTCCATGATGGAGAAAGGATACCCCGGGCCCAGCAAGATAACGGCAGCATCCTAGCCCCTCTGCCACGTCTTTGAAACCCTGCCGGCGTCGTCCGGCCTCAGAGATCAGTAACTCCAGCGAGACTGACTCCAGGGACATGCGGATCGGTAGACAAGCAGCAAGAATGCTGCTTTGCAAAGTTGGACTGTGATTAGGAATCGGTAGCGTGGGTGGGAGCGATTAGTCAAGTCGTCTGGTACCTGAAGGATTGAGGAGTACAAGAACCCTGCGTAAAGGCAGACTCGGGCTGCCCCAGTTGGGCTGGGACACGGCACGCGCGTGAAAGAATATTGGCCCCTCTATTTCCATACTTTGCGTCCTGGCCTCTCGCCTCGGTCGGCACGGGCCGTTTGCGAATTGCTCGTGAGAGCGGCTCAGGGCTGGCCTGTGGGCAGGGGCTTTTGCTGGATGAGGTCCGGGCAGCGCCGGCCGAGGCCATAGAGGGGGGCCGAGCGATCCGCGCAGCCGTTGCAGCGGCAGCTGCGGGATCTCGGCGCGCGAGCCTCGGCCAGCGACGCCCGCTCGCCGGCCACAGGGCGAGCTGCGTTTTCGGCGCTGAGCCTGTGTCTGCCTGGCCCCCTGGGGCGGCCGCGGCTCCTTGCCAGGGCCGAATCCAGCTGGCCGGCAGTGATGCTGGTGCTGGGGCAGTGCTGGTGATGCCGGTACTGGGGCAGCGATGGAGGCCTCCGTCCTCCCGGCGTTGGTGCGAATCAGTGTGGTTTCTCCCACGGGCGCCCGCCACCCGGAGCGATGCCCCGTCTACCCATCGTCTCGGTGGCCATCCGCAGCCCAGCTCGGCCACCCGCGGGGTGGGCAGAGGCTGCGTTAAACGCCACCCCCCCACCCCCTCCCGCTGAGCAAATGGCCGCAGGCAGAGAGAGGCGCTGCAAAGCGAACACGCAAGCCTTTTAATGAATGAAACCAGAAACGGGGGGATCTGGGAGAGGGCTGGGGCTGGAGCGGGTGGGTGCAGGTCCCTGCCCGCGGATCTGCTCTGTGCGTGGGTGCTAGGGGGGACGGTGCTGGAGCGGTGGCTTATGGGTAGCCGTACGCGTCGGCTATCTCCATGTCGATCTCCCTCTGCACAAAAAACTGCAGCTGCCCCAGTGTCATCTGGTGGGCCGCCCGCTCCCGCTCCTCCTGGGCCAGCTTCTTCATGCGCTCCCGCTCGGGCCGCTGCTCAGGCGTGATGGGCACGGACTCCTCCTGCTCCTCCAGCGGGGTGGGCATAGCCCGGGGCCAGCGGGAGTCAGCCGGCAGCGCGGAGTCGGCGGGCGGGCGCGGCAGCCGCGGCGGCATGTGCAGCTGCTGCGGCAGCCCCTCCCGCGGGGTTTGGCCCCCCGTGGGCGACAGGCGCAGCCAGCTGGGCCGCTTGGGTTTGGCGGCAGCCCCGGTGCGCGCCTTGGTGCTCGCTGCCGCCGCCGCCGCCGCCGCCGCCGCCGCCGCCGCCGGTGCCGTCTCCTTCTCGCCGTCAGCCGGGGGCTTGGAGGCAGCCGGCCCCGCGCTGGGTGTCGGGGCCGGGGGCAGGGGCCTGGGGACCCTGGGGGGCACGCTGGGGCCGGCCTGGGGCTCCGGCTCGGGCGGTTGGCGCACCGGCCCCACCGCCTTCACCCTTTGCCCCAGCGGGTGGAAGCTTTGGATGGAGGCCAGCAGGTGGGCCCTCAGGTCGGTGCGGGGCGTCCTCAGCCCGCGCAGTGTTTTGGCCTGGACCTTTTTGCGCAGCAGCCTGTCGTGGGGTCGCATGGCACGGGGATGCGTGCTGCGCGCCTTCTCGACCAGCAGCGGGCGGGGTGGGCGGGCGGGCGGCGGGGCGCTTTGCCCCCCGGCGTCCCCAGGGCTTCTGGGTCGCTCAGGCACCGAGGCGGGCCCATTGGTGTCCTCAGATGCCCTGCGCTTGGTGCCGCCCGCTTGGTGCCCGCCGCTGCCCACCTGCTGCCCGCTGCCACCCGCCGCCTCGCCGTCCCTGTCCGGCTTGCCCTCCCGCGGGGTTTTTGAGTGTTTTGCCACCCGGCACACCACCATCTTCTTCTTCTTGGGCGGCATGTTGTCCCGCGGGGAGGTGTCCTGCGTCTTGGGGGTGCCGGCCGGCGCGGGGCGCTTGGCCTGCTTGCCGCCCGCCTTGCCCGATCTGGGCACCACCCGGCAGGAGGTGACGCCCGGCGGCAGCGGCAAGCGGGTCAAATCCACCCGGGGCTGCCTCCGCAGCGCCTCCTCCACCTCTTGGTGGGGCTTCCTCTTGGGGTCCAGCGAGGGGGACGTCGGCAGCCCCGCGCAGGAGGGGTGGGCGTCCCCTAGCATCGCTGCCGCCGCTTGGTCCTCGGGGCAGTGGCCCTCCGCCCTGTCCTGCGGGAAGCTGGGGAGCCGGTTGCGGAAGGCGGTGCTGTCGGGGACGCCGGGGATATCGGGGTTGTCGGGGACGTCGTGGGCCGTGGCCTCGCTGTGCGCCAGCATGGCCGCCGCCGTCGCTCGCTGCTTGGTGCCGGCGCCCCCTGCCCTGTACTCGGAGAGGTCAGGGAGCTTGATGAGGGAGGTGGTGAAGTCGGGGCCGTTGGGGACATCGAGGACGGTGTCCTCGCTGTCCCCCAGCCCCGCCACCACCGCTCGCTCCTTGGGGCAGCCGCCCTTCGCCACGTACTGGGAGAGGCCGGGGAGCTGGCGGACCAAGGCGGTGAAGCCGGGGCTGTCGGAGATGTCGGGGACGGCCTCGGTGCCGTGCGCGGTTTGGTGGCAGGCGAGCGTCTCGTTGACGTTGGTGTCACCCGGCTGCTGAGGAAAGGCCTCGGCGAAGGTGTGTGGCCCCTGCTCGGACAGGTCCGCGGGCTTCTCCCGGGCCGCCAGGGTGGTCGCCGCTGCTGAAAAAGCAAACAAAGCCAACCCAACCCCGCGGTGATGCAAGGTTTCCTGGGCGCGGGCCGCGCGCCCGCGGGCTCTGCCACCCGCAGATGCTCACCTTTGGGCTTGGTCGTGGTTGTGCCGGTCGGCGGAGCCAGGGCAGGCTGGTGGAGGCTGGCAGCGGGGTGGCTGTCCTGGCTGGCCGCCGCATCCTCCTTGAAGGCCTCTGGCGGCTGCTGGGCACTGCGGGGCAGGGTGTGGAGCACAGGGGGGCCCTGCAGCCAGTGCTGAGCCGCGGGGCGGCAGGGTGGTGGGGGGCCGGGGCGGGCGGGGACGTGCAGCAGGCAGGAGCCCGTGGGGTAGAGGGGCTCCCCCTGGACCACGGCCCACGGCGCCAGGCCCACCGGCTGGTGGGGCAGCAGCGTCCCCGTCAGCACCTGCTGTCCCCAGCCATAGGCAGGGGGCCAGGGAGCAGGCACGGTGGGGAACTGCGCCCCGCGGGGGAGCTGCACCACGGGAGGGAGCTGCACCCCGTGAGGGAGCTGCACGACATGGGGGAGCGGCGTCATCGGGAGGAGCTGCACCACGGGGGGAAGCGGCACCACGCCGGGGAGCTGCACCAGCTGGCCCGGGGCCCCCAGGGGCGCCGGCACCCCCTGCCAGACGGTGGCCTGGGCCAGCTGGGAGGTGACGGTGTGCACGCGAGCAGGCCCGCGGGACGGCGGCAGCCCCGGGCCAGAGGAGGGCAGCACGCCGGCAGTGACCGGTGGCGGCATGGCCGGGGCGGTGGAGCTCACGCCGGGCACCTCCGATGCCCTCGGCAGCCGGAGAGGGAACCTCTCTGTCGGGGGAAGCGCAGAGGAGCAATGGGGTGAGAGACTGGCGGGCAGAGCCGGCTGGGGGGCTACCTGGAGGGCAGGAGCACCGGGAGGAGCGGGAGCCTGCTGCTGTACCTGCCATGGCGCTTGGTCAGGCTGGGGTTTGTTGGGGGCAAGCAGCCCTCGTCTCCACGGCGCTCATTCTGCCGGCACCTGCTGCAGCCAGCCTTGCGCTGGGTTGATTTTTCCTACCGCAACAGCTTCCCATCTCAAGGATTGCCCATCCTGCCCATGCTTTCCTGTCCCGAAGGATGGGTTCCCACCCCCACAATGGTTTTTCATCCCAGCGGTGGCTTGCCATCGGGATGATGGCTTCGCATCCCAAGGGTGATTTCCCAGGGCCGTGATGGTGTCCTAGCCCACCGTTTGCTGGCTCTCCGTCACCCTGTCCCTGGCTTTTTGGGGCCCTGGCTGGTGGGACCCCCAGGGCACGTTACGAAGAGTCCCTTCCTTAACCATTTCATCAAGCAGCCTTTATAGGATGAAAGTGTATTAGCTTTGTTTGTGGAGAGAGAGGGGGAGAGAGAGAGAGAGAGACGCCGCGTTCACGTGATACCCTGCAATGTGATGAGGCAGTGGAGTTTTCCTGGAGGCTGTGGTATTGCTCACGCTGAAGGAAAAGAAAGGAAAGGACAGCCCGGCCCTGGAAGCAAGGCCGTTGCTTCCGGGAAGCTTAGAGCTGTCCATGATGGAGAAAGGATACCCCGGGCCCAGCAAGATAACGGCAGCATCCTAGCCCCTCTGCCACGTCTTTGAAACCCTGCCGGCGTCGTCCGGCCTCAGAGATCAGTAACTCCAGCGAGACTGACTCCAGGGACATGCGGATCGGTAGACAAGCAGCAAGAATGCTGCTTTGCAAAGTTGGACTGTGATTAGGAATCGGTAGCGTGGGTGGGAGCGATTAGTCAAGTCGTCTGGTACCTGAAGGATTGAGGAGTACAAGAACCCTGCGTAAAGGCAGACTCGGGCTGCCCCAGTTGGGCTGGGACACGGCACGCGCGTGAAAGAATATTGGCCCCTCTATTTCCATACTTTGCGTCCTGGCCTCTCGCCTCGGTCGGCACGGGCCGTTTGCGAATTGCTCGTGAGAGCGGCTCAGGGCTGGCCTGTGGGCAGGGGCTTTTGCTGGATGAGGTCCGGGCAGCGCCGGCCGAGGCCATAGAGGGGGGCCGAGCGATCCGCGCAGCCGTTGCAGCGGCAGCTGCGGGATCTCGGCGCGCGAGCCTCGGCCAGCGACGCCCGCTCGCCGGCCACAGGGCGAGCTGCGTTTTCGGCGCTGAGCCTGTGTCTGCCTGGCCCCCTGGGGCGGCCGCGGCTCCTTGCCAGGGCCGAATCCAGCTGGCCGGCAGTGATGCTGGTGCTGGGGCGGTGCTGGTGATGCCGGTACTGGGGCAGCGATGGAGGCCTCCGTCCTCCCGGCGTTGGTGCGAATCAGTGTGGTTTCTCCCACGGGCGCCCGCCACCCGGAGCGATGCCCCGTCTACCCATCGTCTCGGTGGCCATCCGCAGCCCAGCTCGGCCACCCGCGGGGTGGGCAGAGGCTGCGTTAAACGCCACCCCCCCACCCCCTCCCGCTGAGCAAATGGCCGCAGGCAGAGAGAGGCGCTGCAAAGCGAACACGCAAGCCTTTTAATGAATGAAACCAGAAACGGGGGGATCTGGGAGAGGGCTGGGGCTGGAGCGGGTGGGTGCAGGTCCCTGCCCGCGGATCTGCTCTGTGCGTGGGTGCTAGGGGGGACGGTGCTGGAGCGGTGGCTTATGGGTAGCCGTACGCGTCGGCTATCTCCATGTCGATCTCCCTCTGCACAAAAAACTGCAGCTGCCCCAGTGTCATCTGGTGGGCCGCCCGCTCCCGCTCCTCCTGGGCCAGCTTCTTCATGCGCTCCCGCTCGGGCCGCTGCTCAGGCGTGATGGGCACGGACTCCTCCTGCTCCTCCAGCAGGGTGGGCATAGCCCGGGGCCAGCGGGAGTCAGCCGGCAGCGCGGAGTCGGCGGGCGGGCGCGGCAGCCGCGGCGGCATGTGCAGCTGCTGCGGCAGCCCCTCCCGCGGGGTTTGGCCCCCCGTGGGCGACAGGCGCAGCCAGCTGGGCCGCTTGGGTTTGGCGGCAGCCCCGGTGCGCGCCTTGGTGCTCGCTGCCGCCGCCGCCGCCGCCGCCGCCGCCGCCGCCGGTGCCGTCTCCTTCTCGCCGTCAGCCGGGGGCTTGGAGGCAGCCGGCCCCGCGCTGGGTGTCGGGGCCGGGGGCAGGGGCCTGGGGACCCTGGGGGGCACGCTGGGGCCGGCCTGGGGCTCCGGCTCGGGCGGTTGGCGCACCGGCCCCACCGCCTTCACCCTTTGCCCCAGCGGGTGGAAGCTTTGGATGGAGGCCAGCAGGTGGGCCCTCAGGTCGGTGCGGGGCGTCCTCAGCCCGCGCAGTGTTTTGGCCTGGACCTTTTTGCGCAGCAGCCTGTCGTGGGGTCGCATGGCACGGGGATGCGTGCTGCGCGCCTTCTCGACCAGCAGCGGGCGGGGTGGGCGGGCGGGCGGCGGGGGCGGGGCGCTTTGCCCCCCGGCGTCCCCAGGGCTTCTGGGTCGCTCAGGCACCGAGGCGGGCCCATTGGTGTCCTCAGATGCCCTGCGCTTGGTGCCGCCCGCTTGGTGCCCGCCGCTGCCCACCTGCTGCCCGCTGCCACCCGCCGCCTCGCCGTCCCTGTCCGGCTTGCCCTCCCGCGGGGTTTTTGAGTGTTTTGCCACCCGGCACACCACCATCTTCTTCTTCTTGGGCGGCATGTTGTCCCGCGGGGAGGTGTCCTGCGTCTTGGGGGTGCCGGCCGGCGCGGGGCGCTTGGCCTGCTTGCCGCCCGCCTTGCCCGATCTGGGCACCACCCGGCAGGAGGTGACGCCCGGCGGCAGCGGCAAGCGGGTCAAATCCACCCGGGGCTGCCTCCGCAGCGCCTCCTCCACCTCTTGGTGGGGCTTCCTCTTGGGGTCCAGCGAGGGGGACGTCGGCAGCCCCGCGCAGGAGGGGTGGGCGTCCCCTAGCATCGCTGCCGCCGCTTGGTCCTCGGGGCAGTGGCCCTCCGCCCTGTCCTGCGGGAAGCTGGGGAGCCGGTTGCGGAAGGCGGTGCTGTCGGGGACGCCGGGGATATCGGGGTCGTCGGGGACGTCGTGGGCCGTGGCCTCGCTGTGCGCCAGCATGGCCGCCGCCGTCGCTCGCTGCTTGGTGCCGGCGCCCCCTGCCCTGTACTCGGAGAGGTCAGGGAGCTTGATGAGGGAGGTGGTGAAGTCGGGGCCGTTGGGGACATCGAGGACGGTGTCCTCGCTGTCCCCCAGCCCCGCCACCACCGCTCGCTCCTTGGGGCAGCCGCCCTTCGCCACGTACTGGGAGAGGCCGGGGAGCTGGCGGACCAAGGCGGTGAAGCCGGGGCTGTCGGAGATGTCGGGGACGGCCTCGGTGCCGTGCGCGGTTTGGTGGCAGGCGAGCGTCTCGTTGACGTTGGTGTCACCCGGCTGCTGAGGAAAGGCCTCGGCGAAGGTGTGTGGCCCCTGCTCGGACAGGTCCGCGGGCTTCTCCCGGGCCGCCAGGGTGGTCGCCGCTGCTGAAAAAGCAAACAAAGCCAACCCAACCCCGCGGTGATGCAAGGTTTCCTGGGCGCGGGCCGCGCGCCCGCGGGCTCTGCCACCCGCAGATGCTCACCTTTGGGCTTGGTCGTGGTTGTGCCGGTCGGCGGAGCCAGGGCAGGCTGGTGGAGGCTGGCAGCGGGGTGGCTGTCCTGGCTGGCCGCCGCATCCTCCTTGAAGGCCTCTGGCGGCTGCTGGGCACTGCGGGGCAGGGTGTGGAGCACAGGGGGGCCCTGCAGCCAGTGCTGAGCCGCGGGGCGGCAGGGTGGCGGGGGGCCGGGGCGGGCGGGGACGTGCAGCAGGCAGGAGCCCGTGGGGTAGAGGGGCTCCCCCTGGACCACGGCCCACGGCGCCAGGCCCACCGGCTGGTGGGGCAGCAGCGTCCCCGTCAGCACCTGCTGTCCCCAGCCATAGGCAGGGGGCCAGGGAGCAGGCACGGTGGGGAGCTGCGCCCCGCGGGGGAGCTGCACCACGGGAGGGAGCTGCACCCCGTGAGGGAGCTGCACGACACGGGGGAGCGGCGTCATCGGGAGGAGCTGCACCACGGGGGGAAGCGGCACCACGCCGGGGAGCTGCACCAGCTGGCCCGGGGCCCCCAGGGGCGCCGGCACCCCCTGCCAGACGGTGGCCTGGGCCAGCTGGGAGGTGACGGTGTGCACGCGAGCAGGCCCGCGGGACGGCGGCAGCCCCGGGCCAGAGGAGGGCAGCACGCCGGCAGTGACCGGTGGCGGCATGGCCGGGGCGGTGGAGCTCACGCCGGGCACCTCCGATGCCCTCGGCAGCCGGAGAGGGAACCTCTCTGTCGGGGGAAGCGCAGAGGAGCAATGGGGTGAGAGACTGGCGGGCAGAGCCGGCTGGGGGGCTACCTGGAGGGCAGGAGCACCGGGAGGAGCGGGAGCCTGCTGCTGTACCTGCCATGGCGCTTGGTCAGGCTGGGGTTTGTTGGGGGCAAGCAGCCCTCGTCTCCACGGCGCTCATTCTGCCGGCACCTGCTGCAGCCAGCCTTGCGCTGGGTTGATTTTTCCTACCGCAACAGCTTCCCATCTCAAGGATTGCCCATCCTGCCCATGCTTTCCTGTCCCGAAGGATGGGTTCCCACCCCCACAATGGTTTTTCATCCCAGCGGTGGCTTGCCATCGGGATGATGGCTTCGCATCCCAAGGGTGATTTCCCAGGGCCGTGATGGTGTCCTAGCCCACCGTTTGCTGGCTCTCCGTCACCCTGTCCCTGGCTTTTTGGGGCCCTGGCTGGTGGGACCCCCAGGGCACGTTACGAAGAGTCCCTTCCTTAACCATTTCATCAAGCAGCCTTTATAGGATGAAAGTGTATTAGCTTTGTTTGTGGAGAGAGAGGGGGAGAGAGAGAGAGAGAGACGCCGCGTTCACGTGATACCCTGCAATGTGATGAGGCAGTGGAGTTTTCCTGGAGGCTGTGGTATTGCTCACGCTGAAGGAAAAGAAAGGAAAGGACAGCCCGGCCCTGGAAGCAAGGCCGTTGCTTCCGGGAAGCTTAGAGCTGTCCATGATGGAGAAAGGATACCCCGGGCCCAGCAAGATAACGGCAGCATCCTAGCCCCTCTGCCACGTCTTTGAAACCCTGCCGGCGTCGTCCGGCCTCAGAGATCAGTAACTCCAGCGAGACTGACTCCAGGGACATGCGGATCGGTAGACAAGCAGCAAGAATGCTGCTTTGCAAAGTTGGACTGTGATTAGGAATCGGTAGCGTGGGTGGGAGCGATTAGTCAAGTCGTCTGGTACCTGAAGGATTGAGGAGTACAAGAACCCTGCGTAAAGGCAGACTCGGGCTGCCCCAGTTGGGCTGGGACACGGCACGCGCGTGAAAGAATATTGGCCCCTCTATTTCCATACTTTGCGTCCTGGCCTCTCGCCTCGGTCGGCACGGGCCGTTTGCGAATTGCTCGTGAGAGCGGCTCAGGGCTGGCCTGTGGGCAGGGGCTTTTGCTGGATGAGGTCCGGGCAGCGCCGGCCGAGGCCATAGAGGGGGGCCGAGCGATCCGCGCAGCCGTTGCAGCGGCAGCTGCGGGATCTCGGCGCGCGAGCCTCGGCCAGCGACGCCCGCTCGCCGGCCACAGGGCGAGCTGCGTTTTCGGCGCTGAGCCTGTGTCTGCCTGGCCCCCTGGGGCGGCCGCGGCTCCTTGCCAGGGCCGAATCCAGCTGGCCGGCAGTGATGCTGGTGCTGGGGCGGTGCTGGTGATGCCGGTACTGGGGCAGCGATGGAGGCCTCCGTCCTCCCGGCGTTGGTGCGAATCAGTGTGGTTTCTCCCACGGGCGCCCGCCACCCGGAGCGATGCCCCGTCTACCCATCGTCTCGGTGGCCATCCGCAGCCCAGCTCGGCCACCCGCGGGGTGGGCAGAGGCTGCGTTAAACGCCACCCCCCCACCCCCTCCCGCTGAGCAAATGGCCGCAGGCAGAGAGAGGCGCTGCAAAGCGAACACGCAAGCCTTTTAATGAATGAAACCAGAAACGGGGGGATCTGGGAGAGGGCTGGGGCTGGAGCGGGTGGGTGCAGGTCCCTGCCCGCGGATCTGCTCTGTGCGTGGGTGCTAGGGGGGACGGTGCTGGAGCGGTGGCTTATGGGTAGCCGTACGCGTCGGCTATCTCCATGTCGATCTCCCTCTGCACAAAAAACTGCAGCTGCCCCAGTGTCATCTGGTGGGCCGCCCGCTCCCGCTCCTCCTGGGCCAGCTTCTTCATGCGCTCCCGCTCGGGCCGCTGCTCAGGCGTGATGGGCACGGACTCCTCCTGCTCCTCCAGCGGGGTGGGCATAGCCCGGGGCCAGCGGGAGTCAGCCGGCAGCGCGGAGTCGGCGGGCGGGCGCGGCAGCCGCGGCGGCATGTGCAGCTGCTGCGGCAGCCCCTCCCGCGGGGTTTGGCCCCCCGTGGGCGACAGGCGCAGCCAGCTGGGCCGCTTGGGTTTGGCGGCAGCCCCGGTGCGCGCCTTGGTGCTCGCTGCCGCCGCCGCCGCCGCCGCCGCCGCCGCCGCCGCCGCCGGTGCCGTCTCCTTCTCGCCGTCAGCCGGGGGCTTGGAGGCAGCCGGCCCCGCGCTGGGTGTCGGGGCCGGGGGCAGGGGCCTGGGGACCCTGGGGGGCACGCTGGGGCCGGCCTGGGGCTCCGGCTCGGGCGGTTGGCGCACCGGCCCCACCGCCTTCACCCTTTGCCCCAGCGGGTGGAAGCTTTGGATGGAGGCCAGCAGGTGGGCCCTCAGGTCGGTGCGGGGCGTCCTCAGCCCGCGCAGTGTTTTGGCCTGGACCTTTTTGCGCAGCAGCCTGTCGTGGGGTCGCATGGCACGGGGATGCGTGCTGCGCGCCTTCTCGACCAGCAGCGGGCGGGGTGGGCGGGCGGGCGGCGGGGGCGGGGCGCTTTGCCCCCCGGCGTCCCCAGGGCTTCTGGGTCGCTCAGGCACCGAGGCGGGCCCATTGGTGTCCTCAGATGCCCTGCGCTTGGTGCCGCCCGCTTGGTGCCCGCCGCTGCCCACCTGCTGCCCGCTGCCACCCGCCGCCTCGCCGTCCCTGTCCGGCTTGCCCTCCCGCGGGGTTTTTGAGTGTTTTGCCACCCGGCACACCACCATCTTCTTCTTCTTGGGCGGCATGTTGTCCCGCGGGGAGGTGTCCTGCGTCTTGGGGGTGCCGGCCGGCGCGGGGCGCTTGGCCTGCTTGCCGCCCGCCTTGCCCGATCTGGGCACCACCCGGCAGGAGGTGACGCCCGGCGGCAGCGGCAAGCGGGTCAAATCCACCCGGGGCTGCCTCCGCAGCGCCTCCTCCACCTCTTGGTGGGGCTTCCTCTTGGGGTCCAGCGAGGGGGACGTCGGCAGCCCCGCGCAGGAGGGGTGGGCGTCCCCTAGCATCGCTGCCGCCGCTTGGTCCTCGGGGCAGTGGCCCTCCGCCCTGTCCTGCGGGAAGCTGGGGAGCCGGTTGCGGAAGGCGGTGCTGTCGGGGACGCCGGGGATATCGGGGTCGTCGGGGACGTCGTGGGCCGTGGCCTCGCTGTGCGCCAGCATGGCCGCCGCCGTCGCTCGCTGCTTGGTGCCGGCGCCCCCTGCCCTGTACTCGGAGAGGTCAGGGAGCTTGATGAGGGAGGTGGTGAAGTCGGGGCCGTTGGGGACATCGAGGACGGTGTCCTCGCTGTCCCCCAGCCCCGCCACCACCGCTCGCTCCTTGGGGCAGCCGCCCTTCGCCACGTACTGGGAGAGGCCGGGGAGCTGGCGGACCAAGGCGGTGAAGCCGGGGCTGTCGGAGATGTCGGGGACGGCCTCGGTGCCGTGCGCGGTTTGGTGGCAGGCGAGCGTCTCGTTGACGTTGGTGTCACCCGGCTGCTGAGGAAAGGCCTCGGCGAAGGTGTGTGGCCCCTGCTCGGACAGGTCCGCGGGCTTCTCCCGGGCCGCCAGGGTGGTCGCCGCTGCTGAAAAAGCAAACAAAGCCAACCCAACCCCGCGGTGATGCAAGGTTTCCTGGGCGCGGGCCGCGCGCCCGCGGGCTCTGCCACCCGCAGATGCTCACCTTTGGGCTTGGTCGTGGTTGTGCCGGTCGGCGGAGCCAGGGCAGGCTGGTGGAGGCTGGCAGCGGGGTGGCTGTCCTGGCTGGCCGCCGCATCCTCCTTGAAGGCCTCTGGCGGCTGCTGGGCACTGCGGGGCAGGGTGTGGAGCACAGGGGGGCCCTGCAGCCAGTGCTGAGCCGCGGGGCGGCAGGGTGGCGGGGGGCCGGGGCGGGCGGGGACGTGCAGCAGGCAGGAGCCCGTGGGGTAGAGGGGCTCCCCCTGGACCACGGCCCACGGCGCCAGGCCCACCGGCTGGTGGGGCAGCAGCGTCCCCGTCAGCACCTGCTGTCCCCAGCCATAGGCAGGGGGCCAGGGAGCAGGCACGGTGGGGAGCTGCGCCCCGCGGGGGAGCTGCACCACGGGAGGGAGCTGCACCCCGTGAGGGAGCTGCACGACACGGGGGAGCGGCGTCATCGGGAGGAGCTGCACCACGGGGGGAAGCGGCACCACGCCGGGGAGCTGCACCAGCTGGCCCGGGGCCCCCAGGGGCGCCGGCACCCCCTGCCAGACGGTGGCCTGGGCCAGCTGGGAGGTGACGGTGTGCACGCGAGCAGGCCCGCGGGACGGCGGCAGCCCCGGGCCAGAGGAGGGCAGCACGCCGGCAGTGACCGGTGGCGGCATGGCCGGGGCGGTGGAGCTCACGCCGGGCACCTCCGATGCCCTCGGCAGCCGGAGAGGGAACCTCTCTGTCGGGGGAAGCGCAGAGGAGCAATGGGGTGAGAGACTGGCGGGCAGAGCCGGCTGGGGGGCTACCTGGAGGGCAGGAGCACCGGGAGGAGCGGGAGCCTGCTGCTGTACCTGCCATGGCGCTTGGTCAGGCTGGGGTTTGTTGGGGGCAAGCAGCCCTCGTCTCCACGGCGCTCATTCCGCCGGCACCTGCTGCAGCCAGCCTTGCGCTGGGTTGATTTTTCCTACCGCAACAGCTTCCCATCTCAAGGATTGCCCATCCTGCCCATGCTTTCCTGTCCCGAAGGATGGGTTCCCACCCCCACAATGGTTTTTCATCCCAGCGGTGGCTTGCCATCGGGATGATGGCTTCGCATCCCAAGGGTGATTTCCCAGGGCCGTGATGGTGTCCTAGCCCACCGTTTGCTGGCTCTCCGTCACCCTGTCCCTGGCTTTTTGGGGCCCTGGCTGGTGGGACCCCCAGGGCACGTTACGAAGAGTCCCTTCCTTAACCATTTCATCAAGCAGCCTTTATAGGATGAAAGTGTATTAGCTTTGTTTGTGGAGAGAGAGGGGGAGAGAGAGAGAGAGAGACGCCGCGTTCACGTGATACCCTGCAATGTGATGAGGCAGTGGAGTTTTCCTGGAGGCTGTGGTATTGCTCACGCTGAAGGAAAAGAAAGGAAAGGACAGCCCGGCCCTGGAAGCAAGGCCGTTGCTTCCGGGAAGCTTAGAGCTGTCCATGATGGAGAAAGGATACCCCGGGCCCAGCAAGATAACGGCAGCATCCTAGCCCCTCTGCCACGTCTTTGAAACCCTGCCGGCGTCGTCCGGCCTCAGAGATCAGTAACTCCAGCGAGACTGACTCCAGGGACATGCGGATCGGTAGACAAGCAGCAAGAATGCTGCTTTGCAAAGTTGGACTGTGATTAGGAATCGGTAGCGTGGGTGGGAGCGATTAGTCAAGTCGTCTGGTACCTGAAGGATTGAGGAGTACAAGAACCCTGCGTAAAGGCAGACTCGGGCTGCCCCAGTTGGGCTGGGACACGGCACGCGCGTGAAAGAATATTGGCCCCTCTATTTCCATACTTTGCGTCCTGGCCTCTCGCCTCGGTCGGCACGGGCCGTTTGCGAATTGCTCGTGAGAGCGGCTCAGGGCTGGCCTGTGGGCAGGGGCTTTTGCTGGATGAGGTCCGGGCAGCGCCGGCCGAGGCCATAGAGGGGGGCCGAGCGATCCGCGCAGCCGTTGCAGCGGCAGCTGCGGGATCTCGGCGCGCGAGCCTCGGCCAGCGACGCCCGCTCGCCGGCCACAGGGCGAGCTGCGTTTTCGGCGCTGAGCCTGTGTCTGCCTGGCCCCCTGGGGCGGCCGCGGCTCCTTGCCAGGGCCGAATCCAGCTGGCCGGCAGTGATGCTGGTGCTGGGGCAGTGCTGGTGATGCCGGTACTGGGGCAGCGATGGAGGCCTCCGTCCTCCCGGCGTTGGTGCGAATCAGTGTGGTTTCTCCCACGGGCGCCCGCCACCCGGAGCGATGCCCCGTCTACCCATCGTCTCGGTGGCCATCCGCAGCCCAGCTCGGCCACCCGCGGGGTGGGCAGAGGCTGCGTTAAACGCCACCCCCCCACCCCCTCCCGCTGAGCAAATGGCCGCAGGCAGAGAGAGGCGCTGCAAAGCGAACACGCAAGCCTTTTAATGAATGAAACCAGAAACGGGGGGATCTGGGAGAGGGCTGGGGCTGGAGCGGGTGGGTGCAGGTCCCTGCCCGCGGATCTGCTCTGTGCGTGGGTGCTAGGGGGGACGGTGCTGGAGCGGTGGCTTATGGGTAGCCGTACGCGTCGGCTATCTCCATGTCGATCTCCCTCTGCACAAAAAACTGCAGCTGCCCCAGTGTCATCTGGTGGGCCGCCCGCTCCCGCTCCTCCTGGGCCAGCTTCTTCATGCGCTCCCGCTCGGGCCGCTGCTCAGGCGTGATGGGCACGGACTCCTCCTGCTCCTCCAGCGGGGTGGGCATAGCCCGGGGCCAGCGGGAGTCAGCCGGCAGCGCGGAGTCGGCGGGCGGGCGCGGCAGCCGCGGCGGCATGTGCAGCTGCTGCGGCAGCCCCTCCCGCGGGGTTTGGCCCCCCGTGGGCGACAGGCGCAGCCAGCTGGGCCGCTTGGGTTTGGCGGCAGCCCCGGTGCGCGCCTTGGTGCTCGCTGCCGCCGCCGCCGCCGCCGCCGCCGCCGCCGCCGCCGGTGCCGTCTCCTTCTCGCCGTCAGCCGGGGGCTTGGAGGCAGCCGGCCCCGCGCTGGGTGTCGGGGCCGGGGGCAGGGGCCTGGGGACCCTGGGGGGCACGCTGGGGCCGGCCTGGGGCTCCGGCTCGGGCGGTTGGCGCACCGGCCCCACCGCCTTCACCCTTTGCCCCAGCGGGTGGAAGCTTTGGATGGAGGCCAGCAGGTGGGCCCTCAGGTCGGTGCGGGGCGTCCTCAGCCCGCGCAGTGTTTTGGCCTGGACCTTTTTGCGCAGCAGCCTGTCGTGGGGTCGCATGGCACGGGGATGCGTGCTGCGCGCCTTCTCGACCAGCAGCGGGCGGGGTGGGCGGGCGGGCGGCGGGGCGCTTTGCCCCCCGGCGTCCCCAGGGCTTCTGGGTCGCTCAGGCACCGAGGCGGGCCCATTGGTGTCCTCAGATGCCCTGCGCTTGGTGCCGCCCGCTTGGTGCCCGCCGCTGCCCACCTGCTGCCCGCTGCCACCCGCCGCCTCGCCGTCCCTGTCCGGCTTGCCCTCCCGCGGGGTTTTTGAGTGTTTTGCCACCCGGCACACCACCATCTTGTTCTTCTTGGGCGGCATGTTGTCCCGCGGGGAGGTGTCCTGCGTCTTGGGGGTGCCGGCCGGCGCGGGGCGCTTGGCCTGCTTGCCGCCCGCCTTGCCCGATCTGGGCACCACCCGGCAGGAGGTGACGCCCGGCGGCAGCGGCAAGCGGGTCAAATCCACCCGGGGCTGCCTCCGCAGCGCCTCCTCCACCTCTTGGTGGGGCTTCCTCTTGGGGTCCAGCGAGGGGGACGTCGGCAGCCCCGCGCAGGAGGGGTGGGCGTCCCCTAGCATCGCTGCCGCCGCTTGGTCCTCGGGGCAGTGGCCCTCCGCCCTGTCCTGCGGGAAGCTGGGGAGCCGGTTGCGGAAGGCGGTGCTGTCGGGGACGCCGGGGATATCGGGGTTGTCGGGGACGTCGTGGGCCGTGGCCTCGCTGTGCGCCAGCATGGCCGCCGCCGTCGCTCGCTGCTTGGTGCCGGCGCCCCCTGCCCTGTACTCGGAGAGGTCAGGGAGCTTGATGAGGGAGGTGGTGAAGTCGGGGCCGTTGGGGACATCGAGGACGGTGTCCTCGCTGTCCCCCAGCCCCGCCACCACCGCTCGCTCCTTGGGGCAGCCGCCCTTCGCCACGTACTGGGAGAGGCCGGGGAGCTGGCGGACCAAGGCGGTGAAGCCGGGGCTGTCGGAGATGTCGGGGACGGCCTCGGTGCCGTGCGCGGTTTGGTGGCAGGCGAGCGTCTCGTTGACGTTGGTGTCACCCGGCTGCTGAGGAAAGGCCTCGGCGAAGGTGTGTGGCCCCTGCTCGGACAGGTCCGCGGGCTTCTCCCGGGCCGCCAGGGTGGTCGCCGCTGCTGAAAAAGCAAACAAAGCCAACCCAACCCCGCGGTGATGCAAGGTTTCCTGGGCGCGGGCCGCGCGCCCGCGGGCTCTGCCACCCGCAGATGCTCACCTTTGGGCTTGGTCGTGGTTGTGCCGGTCGGCGGAGCCAGGGCAGGCTGGTGGAGGCTGGCAGCGGGGTGGCTGTCCTGGCTGGCCGCCGCATCCTCCTTGAAGGCCTCTGGCGGCTGCTGGGCACTGCGGGGCAGGGTGTGGAGCACAGGGGGGCCCTGCAGCCAGTGCTGAGCCGCGGGGCGGCAGGGTGGTGGGGGGCCGGGGCGGGCGGGGACGTGCAGCAGGCAGGAGCCCGTGGGGTAGAGGGGCTCCCCCTGGACCACGGCCCACGGCGCCAGGCCCACCGGCTGGTGGGGCAGCAGCGTCCCCGTCAGCACCTGCTGTCCCCAGCCATAGGCAGGGGGCCAGGGAGCAGGCACGGTGGGGAACTGCGCCCCGCGGGGGAGCTGCACCACGGGAGGGAGCTGCACCCCGTGAGGGAGCTGCACGACATGGGGGAGCGGCGTCATCGGGAGGAGCTGCACCACGGGGGGAAGCGGCACCACGCCGGGGAGCTGCACCAGCTGGCCCGGGGCCCCCAGGGGCGCCGGCACCCCCTGCCAGACGGTGGCCTGGGCCAGCTGGGAGGTGACGGTGTGCACGCGAGCAGGCCCGCGGGACGGCGGCAGCCCCGGGCCAGAGGAGGGCAGCACGCCGGCAGTGACCGGTGGCGGCATGGCCGGGGCGGTGGAGCTCACGCCGGGCACCTCCGATGCCCTCGGCAGCCGGAGAGGGAACCTCTCTGTCGGGGGAAGCGCAGAGGAGCAATGGGGTGAGAGACTGGCGGGCAGAGCCGGCTGGGGGGCTACCTGGAGGGCAGGAGCACCGGGAGGAGCGGGAGCCTGCTGCTGTACCTGCCATGGCGCTTGGTCAGGCTGGGGTTTGTTGGGGGCAAGCAGCCCTCGTCTCCACGGCGCTCATTCTGCCGGCACCTGCTGCAGCCAGCCTTGCGCTGGGTTGATTTTTCCTACCGCAACAGCTTCCCATCTCAAGGATTGCCCATCCTGCCCATGCTTTCCTGTCCCGAAGGATGGGTTCCCACCCCCACAATGGTTTTTCATCCCAGCGGTGGCTTGCCATCGGGATGATGGCTTCGCATCCCAAGGGTGATTTCCCAGGGCCGTGATGGTGTCCTAGCCCACCGTTTGCTGGCTCTCCGTCACCCTGTCCCTGGCTTTTTGGGGCCCTGGCTGGTGGGACCCCCAGGGCACGTTACGAAGAGTCCCTTCCTTAACCATTTCATCAAGCAGCCTTTATAGGATGAAAGTGTATTAGCTTTGTTTGTGGAGAGAGAGGGGGAGAGAGAGAGAGAGAGACGCCGCGTTCACGTGATACCCTGCAATGTGATGAGGCAGTGGAGTTTTCCTGGAGGCTGTGGTATTGCTCACGCTGAAGGAAAAGAAAGGAAAGGACAGCCCGGCCCTGGAAGCAAGGCCGTTGCTTCCGGGAAGCTTAGAGCTGTCCATGATGGAGAAAGGATACCCCGGGCCCAGCAAGATAACGGCAGCATCCTAGCCCCTCTGCCACGTCTTTGAAACCCTGCCGGCGTCGTCCGGCCTCAGAGATCAGTAACTCCAGCGAGACTGACTCCAGGGACATGCGGATCGGTAGACAAGCAGCAAGAATGCTGCTTTGCAAAGTTGGACTGTGATTAGGAATCGGTAGCGTGGGTGGGAGCGATTAGTCAAGTCGTCTGGTACCTGAAGGATTGAGGAGTACAAGAACCCTGCGTAAAGGCAGACTCGGGCTGCCCCAGTTGGGCTGGGACACGGCACGCGCGTGAAAGAATATTGGCCCCTCTATTTCCATACTTTGCGTCCTGGCCTCTCGCCTCGGTCGGCACGGGCCGTTTGCGAATTGCTCGTGAGAGCGGCTCAGGGCTGGCCTGTGGGCAGGGGCTTTTGCTGGATGAGGTCCGGGCAGCGCCGGCCGAGGCCATAGAGGGGGGCCGAGCGATCCGCGCAGCCGTTGCAGCGGCAGCTGCGGGATCTCGGCGCGCGAGCCTCGGCCAGCGACGCCCGCTCGCCGGCCACAGGGCGAGCTGCGTTTTCGGCGCTGAGCCTGTGTCTGCCTGGCCCCCTGGGGCGGCCGCGGCTCCTTGCCAGGGCCGAATCCAGCTGGCCGGCAGTGATGCTGGTGCTGGGGCGGTGCTGGTGATGCCGGTACTGGGGCAGCGATGGAGGCCTCCGTCCTCCCGGCGTTGGTGCGAATCAGTGTGGTTTCTCCCACGGGCGCCCGCCACCCGGAGCGATGCCCCGTCTACCCATCGTCTCGGTGGCCATCCGCAGCCCAGCTCGGCCACCCGCGGGGTGGGCAGAGGCTGCGTTAAACGCCACCCCCCCACCCCCTCCCGCTGAGCAAATGGCCGCAGGCAGAGAGAGGCGCTGCAAAGCGAACACGCAAGCCTTTTAATGAATGAAACCAGAAACGGGGGGATCTGGGAGAGGGCTGGGGCTGGAGCGGGTGGGTGCAGGTCCCTGCCCGCGGATCTGCTCTGTGCGTGGGTGCTAGGGGGGACGGTGCTGGAGCGGTGGCTTATGGGTAGCCGTACGCGTCGGCTATCTCCATGTCGATCTCCCTCTGCACAAAAAACTGCAGCTGCCCCAGTGTCATCTGGTGGGCCGCCCGCTCCCGCTCCTCCTGGGCCAGCTTCTTCATGCGCTCCCGCTCGGGCCGCTGCTCAGGCGTGATGGGCACGGACTCCTCCTGCTCCTCCAGCAGGGTGGGCATAGCCCGGGGCCAGCGGGAGTCAGCCGGCAGCGCGGAGTCGGCGGGCGGGCGCGGCAGCCGCGGCGGCATGTGCAGCTGCTGCGGCAGCCCCTCCCGCGGGGTTTGGCCCCCCGTGGGCGACAGGCGCAGCCAGCTGGGCCGCTTGGGTTTGGCGGCAGCCCCGGTGCGCGCCTTGGTGCTCGCTGCCGCCGCCGCCGCCGCCGCCGCCGCCGCCGCCGGTGCCGTCTCCTTCTCGCCGTCAGCCGGGGGCTTGGAGGCAGCCGGCCCCGCGCTGGGTGTCGGGGCCGGGGGCAGGGGCCTGGGGACCCTGGGGGGCACGCTGGGGCCGGCCTGGGGCTCCGGCTCGGGCGGTTGGCGCACCGGCCCCACCGCCTTCACCCTTTGCCCCAGCGGGTGGAAGCTTTGGATGGAGGCCAGCAGGTGGGCCCTCAGGTCGGTGCGGGGCGTCCTCAGCCCGCGCAGTGTTTTGGCCTGGACCTTTTTGCGCAGCAGCCTGTCGTGGGGTCGCATGGCACGGGGATGCGTGCTGCGCGCCTTCTCGACCAGCAGCGGGCGGGGTGGGCGGGCGGGCGGCGGGGGCGGGGCGCTTTGCCCCCCGGCGTCCCCAGGGCTTCTGGGTCGCTCAGGCACCGAGGCGGGCCCATTGGTGTCCTCAGATGCCCTGCGCTTGGTGCCGCCCGCTTGGTGCCCGCCGCTGCCCACCTGCTGCCCGCTGCCACCCGCCGCCTCGCCGTCCCTGTCCGGCTTGCCCTCCCGCGGGGTTTTTGAGTGTTTTGCCACCCGGCACACCACCATCTTCTTCTTCTTGGGCGGCATGTTGTCCCGCGGGGAGGTGTCCTGCGTCTTGGGGGTGCCGGCCGGCGCGGGGCGCTTGGCCTGCTTGCTGCCCGCCTTGCCCGATCTGGGCACCACCCGGCAGGAGGTGACGCCCGGCGGCAGCGGCAAGCGGGTCAAATCCACCCGGGGCTGCCTCCGCAGCGCCTCCTCCACCTCTTGGTGGGGCTTCCTCTTGGGGTCCAGCGAGGGGGACGTCGGCAGCCCCGCGCAGGAGGGGTGGGCGTCCCCTAGCATCGCTGCCGCCGCTTGGTCCTCGGGGCAGTGGCCCTCCGCCCTGTCCTGCGGGAAGCTGGGGAGCCGGTTGCGGAAGGCGGTGCTGTCGGGGACGCCGGGGATATCGGGGTCGTCGGGGACGTCGTGGGCCGTGGCCTCGCTGTGCGCCAGCATGGCCGCCGCCGTCGCTCGCTGCTTGGTGCCGGCGCCCCCTGCCCTGTACTCGGAGAGGTCAGGGAGCTTGATGAGGGAGGTGGTGAAGTCGGGGCCGTTGGGGACATCGAGGACGGTGTCCTCGCTGTCCCCCAGCCCCGCCACCACCGCTCGCTCCTTGGGGCAGCCGCCCTTCGCCACGTACTGGGAGAGGCCGGGGAGCTGGCGGACCAAGGCGGTGAAGCCGGGGCTGTCGGAGATGTCGGGGACGGCCTCGGTGCCGTGCGCGGTTTGGTGGCAGGCGAGCGTCTCGTTGACGTTGGTGTCACCCGGCTGCTGAGGAAAGGCCTCGGCGAAGGTGTGTGGCCCCTGCTCGGACAGGTCCGCGGGCTTCTCCCGGGCCGCCAGGGTGGTCGCCGCTGCTGAAAAAGCAAACAAAGCCAACCCAACCCCGCGGTGATGCAAGGTTTCCTGGGCGCGGGCCGCGCGCCCGCGGGCTCTGCCACCCGCAGATGCTCACCTTTGGGCTTGGTCGTGGTTGTGCCGGTCGGCGGAGCCAGGGCAGGCTGGTGGAGGCTGGCAGCGGGGTGGCTGTCCTGGCTGGCCGCCGCATCCTCCTTGAAGGCCTCTGGCGGCTGCTGGGCACTGCGGGGCAGGGTGTGGAGCACAGGGGGGCCCTGCAGCCAGTGCTGAGCCGCGGGGCGGCAGGGTGGCGGGGGGCCGGGGCGGGCGGGGACGTGCAGCAGGCAGGAGCCCGTGGGGTAGAGGGGCTCCCCCTGGACCACGGCCCACGGCGCCAGGCCCACCGGCTGGTGGGGCAGCAGCGTCCCCGTCAGCACCTGCTGTCCCCAGCCATAGGCAGGGGGCCAGGGAGCAGGCACGGTGGGGAGCTGCGCCCCGCGGGGGAGCTGCACCACGGGAGGGAGCTGCACCCCGTGAGGGAGCTGCACGACACGGGGGAGCGGCGTCATCGGGAGGAGCTGCACCACGGGGGGAAGCGGCACCACGCCGGGGAGCTGCACCAGCTGGCCCGGGGCCCCCAGGGGCGCCGGCACCCCCTGCCAGACGGTGGCCTGGGCCAGCTGGGAGGTGACGGTGTGCACGCGAGCAGGCCCGCGGGACGGCGGCAGCCCCGGGCCAGAGGAGGGCAGCACGCCGGCAGTGACCGGTGGCGGCATGGCCGGGGCGGTGGAGCTCACGCCGGGCACCTCCGATGCCCTCGGCAGCCGGAGAGGGAACCTCTCTGTCGGGGGAAGCGCAGAGGAGCAATGGGGTGAGAGACTGGCGGGCAGAGCCGGCTGGGGGGCTACCTGGAGGGCAGGAGCACCGGGAGGAGCGGGAGCCTGCTGCTGTACCTGCCATGGCGCTTGGTCAGGCTGGGGTTTGTTGGGGGCAAGCAGCCCTCGTCTCCACGGCGCTCATTCTGCCGGCACCTGCTGCAGCCAGCCTTGCGCTGGGTTGATTTTTCCTACCGCAACAGCTTCCCATCTCAAGGATTGCCCATCCTGCCCATGCTTTCCTGTCCCGAAGGATGGGTTCCCACCCCCACAATGGTTTTTCATCCCAGCGGTGGCTTGCCATCGGGATGATGGCTTCGCATCCCAAGGGTGATTTCCCAGGGCCGTGATGGTGTCCTAGCCCACCGTTTGCTGGCTCTCCGTCACCCTGTCCCTGGCTTTTTGGGGCCCTGGCTGGTGGGACCCCCAGGGCACGTTACGAAGAGTCCCTTCCTTAACCATTTCATCAAGCAGCCTTTATAGGATGAAAGTGTATTAGCTTTGTTTGTGGAGAGAGAGGGGGAGAGAGAGAGAGAGAGACGCCGCGTTCACGTGATACCCTGCAATGTGATGAGGCAGTGGAGTTTTCCTGGAGGCTGTGGTATTGCTCACGCTGAAGGAAAAGAAAGGAAAGGACAGCCCGGCCCTGGAAGCAAGGCCGTTGCTTCCGGGAAGCTTAGAGCTGTCCATGATGGAGAAAGGATACCCCGGGCCCAGCAAGATAACGGCAGCATCCTAGCCCCTCTGCCACGTCTTTGAAACCCTGCCGGCGTCGTCCGGCCTCAGAGATCAGTAACTCCAGCGAGACTGACTCCAGGGACATGCGGATCGGTAGACAAGCAGCAAGAATGCTGCTTTGCAAAGTTGGACTGTGATTAGGAATCGGTAGCGTGGGTGGGAGCGATTAGTCAAGTCGTCTGGTACCTGAAGGATTGAGGAGTACAAGAACCCTGCGTAAAGGCAGACTCGGGCTGCCCCAGTTGGGCTGGGACACGGCACGCGCGTGAAAGAATATTGGCCCCTCTATTTCCATACTTTGCGTCCTGGCCTCTCGCCTCGGTCGGCACGGGCCGTTTGCGAATTGCTCGTGAGAGCGGCTCAGGGCTGGCCTGTGGGCAGGGGCTTTTGCTGGATGAGGTCCGGGCAGCGCCGGCCGAGGCCATAGAGGGGGGCCGAGCGATCCGCGCAGCCGTTGCAGCGGCAGCTGCGGGATCTCGGCGCGCGAGCCTCGGCCAGCGACGCCCGCTCGCCGGCCACAGGGCGAGCTGCGTTTTCGGCGCTGAGCCTGTGTCTGCCTGGCCCCCTGGGGCGGCCGCGGCTCCTTGCCAGGGCCGAATCCAGCTGGCCGGCAGTGATGCTGGTGCTGGGGCGGTGCTGGTGATGCCGGTACTGGGGCAGCGATGGAGGCCTCCGTCCTCCCGGCGTTGGTGCGAATCAGTGTGGTTTCTCCCACGGGCGCCCGCCACCCGGAGCGATGCCCCGTCTACCCATCGTCTCGGTGGCCATCCGCAGCCCAGCTCGGCCACCCGCGGGGTGGGCAGAGGCTGCGTTAAACGCCACCCCCCCACCCCCTCCCGCTGAGCAAATGGCCGCAGGCAGAGAGAGGCGCTGCAAAGCGAACACGCAAGCCTTTTAATGAATGAAACCAGAAACGGGGGGATCTGGGAGAGGGCTGGGGCTGGAGCGGGTGGGTGCAGGTCCCTGCCCGCGGATCTGCTCTGTGCGTGGGTGCTAGGGGGGACGGTGCTGGAGCGGTGGCTTATGGGTAGCCGTACGCGTCGGCTATCTCCATGTCGATCTCCCTCTGCACAAAAAACTGCAGCTGCCCCAGTGTCATCTGGTGGGCCGCCCGCTCCCGCTCCTCCTGGGCCAGCTTCTTCATGCGCTCCCGCTCGGGCCGCTGCTCAGGCGTGATGGGCACGGACTCCTCCTGCTCCTCCAGCGGGGTGGGCATAGCCCGGGGCCAGCGGGAGTCAGCCGGCAGCGCGGAGTCGGCGGGCGGGCGCGGCAGCCGCGGCGGCATGTGCAGCTGCTGCGGCAGCCCCTCCCGCGGGGTTTGGCCCCCCGTGGGCGACAGGCGCAGCCAGCTGGGCCGCTTGGGTTTGGCGGCAGCCCCGGTGCGCGCCTTGGTGCTCGCTGCCGCCGCCGCCGCCGCCGCCGCCGCCGCCGCCGCCGCCGGTGCCGTCTCCTTCTCGCCGTCAGCCGGGGGCTTGGAGGCAGCCGGCCCCGCGCTGGGTGTCGGGGCCGGGGGCAGGGGCCTGGGGACCCTGGGGGGCACGCTGGGGCCGGCCTGGGGCTCCGGCTCGGGCGGTTGGCGCACCGGCCCCACCGCCTTCACCCTTTGCCCCAGCGGGTGGAAGCTTTGGATGGAGGCCAGCAGGTGGGCCCTCAGGTCGGTGCGGGGCGTCCTCAGCCCGCGCAGTGTTTTGGCCTGGACCTTTTTGCGCAGCAGCCTGTCGTGGGGTCGCATGGCACGGGGATGCGTGCTGCGCGCCTTCTCGACCAGCAGCGGGCGGGGTGGGCGGGCGGGCGGCGGGGGCGGGGCGCTTTGCCCCCCGGCGTCCCCAGGGCTTCTGGGTCGCTCAGGCACCGAGGCGGGCCCATTGGTGTCCTCAGATGCCCTGCGCTTGGTGCCGCCCGCTTGGTGCCCGCCGCTGCCCACCTGCTGCCCGCTGCCACCCGCCGCCTCGCCGTCCCTGTCCGGCTTGCCCTCCCGCGGGGTTTTTGAGTGTTTTGCCACCCGGCACACCACCATCTTCTTCTTCTTGGGCGGCATGTTGTCCCGCGGGGAGGTGTCCTGCGTCTTGGGGGTGCCGGCCGGCGCGGGGCGCTTGGCCTGCTTGCCGCCCGCCTTGCCCGATCTGGGCACCACCCGGCAGGAGGTGACGCCCGGCGGCAGCGGCAAGCGGGTCAAATCCACCCGGGGCTGCCTCCGCAGCGCCTCCTCCACCTCTTGGTGGGGCTTCCTCTTGGGGTCCAGCGAGGGGGACGTCGGCAGCCCCGCGCAGGAGGGGTGGGCGTCCCCTAGCATCGCTGCCGCCGCTTGGTCCTCGGGGCAGTGGCCCTCCGCCCTGTCCTGCGGGAAGCTGGGGAGCCGGTTGCGGAAGGCGGTGCTGTCGGGGACGCCGGGGATATCGGGGTCGTCGGGGACGTCGTGGGCCGTGGCCTCGCTGTGCGCCAGCATGGCCGCCGCCGTCGCTCGCTGCTTGGTGCCGGCGCCCCCTGCCCTGTACTCGGAGAGGTCAGGGAGCTTGATGAGGGAGGTGGTGAAGTCGGGGCCGTTGGGGACATCGAGGACGGTGTCCTCGCTGTCCCCCAGCCCCGCCACCACCGCTCGCTCCTTGGGGCAGCCGCCCTTCGCCACGTACTGGGAGAGGCCGGGGAGCTGGCGGACCAAGGCGGTGAAGCCGGGGCTGTCGGAGATGTCGGGGACGGCCTCGGTGCCGTGCGCGGTTTGGTGGCAGGCGAGCGTCTCGTTGACGTTGGTGTCACCCGGCTGCTGAGGAAAGGCCTCGGCGAAGGTGTGTGGCCCCTGCTCGGACAGGTCCGCGGGCTTCTCCCGGGCCGCCAGGGTGGTCGCCGCTGCTGAAAAAGCAAACAAAGCCAACCCAACCCCGCGGTGATGCAAGGTTTCCTGGGCGCGGGCCGCGCGCCCGCGGGCTCTGCCACCCGCAGATGCTCACCTTTGGGCTTGGTCGTGGTTGTGCCGGTCGGCGGAGCCAGGGCAGGCTGGTGGAGGCTGGCAGCGGGGTGGCTGTCCTGGCTGGCCGCCGCATCCTCCTTGAAGGCCTCTGGCGGCTGCTGGGCACTGCGGGGCAGGGTGTGGAGCACAGGGGGGCCCTGCAGCCAGTGCTGAGCCGCGGGGCGGCAGGGTGGCGGGGGGCCGGGGCGGGCGGGGACGTGCAGCAGGCAGGAGCCCGTGGGGTAGAGGGGCTCCCCCTGGACCACGGCCCACGGCGCCAGGCCCACCGGCTGGTGGGGCAGCAGCGTCCCCGTCAGCACCTGCTGTCCCCAGCCATAGGCAGGGGGCCAGGGAGCAGGCACGGTGGGGAGCTGCGCCCCGCGGGGGAGCTGCACCACGGGAGGGAGCTGCACCCCGTGAGGGAGCTGCACGACACGGGGGAGCGGCGTCATCGGGAGGAGCTGCACCACGGGGGGAAGCGGCACCACGCCGGGGAGCTGCACCAGCTGGCCCGGGGCCCCCAGGGGCGCCGGCACCCCCTGCCAGACGGTGGCCTGGGCCAGCTGGGAGGTGACGGTGTGCACGCGAGCAGGCCCGCGGGACGGCGGCAGCCCCGGGCCAGAGGAGGGCAGCACGCCGGCAGTGACCGGTGGCGGCGTGGCCGGGGCGGTGGAGCTCACGCCGGGCACCTCCGATGCCCTCGGCAGCCGGAGAGGGAACCTCTCTGTCGGGGGAAGCGCAGAGGAGCAATGGGGTGAGAGACTGGCGGGCAGAGCCGGCTGGGGGGCTACCTGGAGGGCAGGAGCACCGGGAGGAGCGGGAGCCTGCTGCTGTACCTGCCATGGCGCTTGGTCAGGCTGGGGTTTGTTGGGGGCAAGCAGCCCTCGTCTCCACGGCGCTCATTCCGCCGGCACCTGCTGCAGCCAGCCTTGCGCTGGGTTGATTTTTCCTACCGCAACAGCTTCCCATCTCAAGGATTGCCCATCCTGCCCATGCTTTCCTGTCCCGAAGGATGGGTTCCCACCCCCACAATGGTTTTTCATCCCAGCGGTGGCTTGCCATCGGGATGATGGCTTCGCATCCCAAGGGTGATTTCCCAGGGCCGTGATGGTGTCCTAGCCCACCGTTTGCTGGCTCTCCGTCACCCTGTCCCTGGCTTTTTGGGGCCCTGGCTGGTGGGACCCCCAGGGCACGTTACGAAGAGTCCCTTCCTTAACCATTTCATCAAGCAGCCTTTATAGGATGAAAGTGTATTAGCTTTGTTTGTGGAGAGAGAGGGGGAGAGAGAGAGAGAGAGAGACGCCGCGTTCACGTGATACCCTGCAATGTGATGAGGCAGTGGAGTTTTCCTGGAGGCTGTGGTATTGCTCACGCTGAAGGAAAAGAAAGGAAAGGACAGCCCGGCCCTGGAAGCAAGGCCGTTGCTTCCGGGAAGCTTAGAGCTGTCCATGATGGAGAAAGGATACCCCGGGCCCAGCAAGATAACGGCAGCATCCTAGCCCCTCTGCCACGTCTTTGAAACCCTGCCGGCGTCGTCCGGCCTCAGAGATCAGTAACTCCAGCGAGACTGACTCCAGGGACATGCGGATCGGTAGACAAGCAGCAAGAATGCTGCTTTGCAAAGTTGGACTGTGATTAGGAATCGGTAGCGTGGGTGGGAGCGATTAGTCAAGTCGTCTGGTACCTGAAGGATTGAGGAGTACAAGAACCCTGCGTAAAGGCAGACTCGGGCTGCCCCAGTTGGGCTGGGACACGGCACGCACGTGAAAGAATATTGGCCCCTCTATTTCCATACTTTGCGTCCTGGCCTCTCGCCTCGGTCGGCACGGGCCGTTTGCGAATTGCTCGTGAGAGCGGCTCAGGGCTGGCCTGTGGGCAGGGGCTTTTGCTGGATGAGGTCCGGGCAGCGCCGGCCGAGGCCATAGAGGGGGGCCGAGCGATCCGCGCAGCCGTTGCAGCGGCAGCTGCGGGATCTCGGCGCGCGAGCCTCGGCCAGCGACGCCCGCTCGCCGGCCACAGGGCGAGCTGCGTTTTCGGCGCTGAGCCTGTGTCTGCCTGGCCCCCTGGGGCGGCCGCGGCTCCTTGCCAGGGCCGAATCCAGCTGGCCGGCAGTGATGCTGGTGCTGGGGCGGTGCTGGTGATGCCGGTACTGGGGCAGCGATGGAGGCCTCCGTCCTCCCGGCGTTGGTGCGAATCAGTGTGGTTTCTCCCACGGGCGCCCGCCACCCGGAGCGATGCCCCGTCTACCCATCGTCTCGGTGGCCATCCGCAGCCCAGCTCGGCCACCCGCGGGGTGGGCAGAGGCTGCGTTAAACGCCACCCCCCCACCCCCTCCCGCTGAGCAAATGGCCGCAGGCAGAGAGAGGCGCTGCAAAGCGAACACGCAAGCCTTTTAATGAATGAAACCAGAAACGGGGGGATCTGGGAGAGGGCTGGGGCTGGAGCGGGTGGGTGCAGGTCCCTGCCCGCGGATCTGCTCTGTGCGTGGGTGCTAGGGGGGACGGTGCTGGAGCGGTGGCTTATGGGTAGCCGTACGCGTCGGCTATCTCCATGTCGATCTCCCTCTGCACAAAAAACTGCAGCTGCCCCAGTGTCATCTGGTGGGCCGCCCGCTCCCGCTCCTCCTGGGCCAGCTTCTTCATGCGCTCCCGCTCGGGCCGCTGCTCAGGCGTGATGGGCACGGACTCCTCCTGCTCCTCCAGCGGGGTGGGCATAGCCCGGGGCCAGCGGGAGTCAGCCGGCAGCGCGGAGTCGGCGGGCGGGCGCGGCAGCCGCGGCGGCATGTGCAGCTGCTGCGGCAGCCCCTCCCGCGGGGTTTGGCCCCCCGTGGGCGACAGGCGCAGCCAGCTGGGCCGCTTGGGTTTGGCGGCAGCCCCGGTGCGCGCCTTGGTGCTCGCTGCCGCCGCCGCCGCCGCCGCCGCCGCCGCCGCCGCCGCCGGTGCCGTCTCCTTCTCGCCGTCAGCCGGGGGCTTGGAGGCAGCCGGCCCCGCGCTGGGTGTCGGGGCCGGGGGCAGGGGCCTGGGGACCCTGGGGGGCACGCTGGGGCCGGCCTGGGGCTCCGGCTCGGGCGGTTGGCGCACCGGCCCCACCGCCTTCACCCTTTGCCCCAGCGGGTGGAAGCTTTGGATGGAGGCCAGCAGGTGGGCCCTCAGGTCGGTGCGGGGCGTCCTCAGCCCGCGCAGTGTTTTGGCCTGGACCTTTTTGCGCAGCAGCCTGTCGTGGGGTCGCATGGCGCGGGGATGCGTGCTGCGCGCCTTCTCGACCAGCAGCGGGCGGGGTGGGCGGGCGGGCGGCGGGGGCGGGGCGCTTTGCCCCCCGGCGTCCCCAGGGCTTCTGGGTCGCTCAGGCACCGAGGCGGGCCCATTGGTGTCCTCAGATGCCCTGCGCTTGGTGCCGCCCGCTTGGTGCCCGCCGCTGCCCACCTGCTGCCCGCTGCCACCCGCCGCCTCGCCGTCCCTGTCCGGCTTGCCCTCCCGCGGGGTTTTTGAGTGTTTTGCCACCCGGCACACCACCATCTTCTTCTTCTTGGGCGGCATGTTGTCCCGCGGGGAGGTGTCCTGCGTCTTGGGGGTGCCGGCCGGCGCGGGGCGCTTGGCCTGCTTGCCGCCCGCCTTGCCCGATCTGGGCACCACCCGGCAGGAGGTGACGCCCGGCGGCAGCGGCAAGCGGGTCAAATCCACCCGGGGCTGCCTCCGCAGCGCCTCCTCCACCTCTTGGTGGGGCTTCCTCTTGGGGTCCAGCGAGGGGGACGTCAGCAGCCCCGCGCAGGAGGGGTGGGCGTCCCCTAGCATCGCTGCCGCCGCTTGGTCCTCGGGGCAGTGGCCCTCCGCCCTGTCCTGCGGGAAGCTGGGGAGCCGGTTGCGGAAGGCGGTGCTGTCGGGGACGCCGGGGATATCGGGGTCGTCGGGGACGTCGTGGGCCGTGGCCTCGCTGTGCGCCAGCATGGCCGCCGCCGTCGCTCGCTGCTTGGTGCCGGCGCCCCCTGCCCTGTACTCGGAGAGGTCAGGGAGCTTGATGAGGGAGGTGGTGAAGTCGGGGCCGTTGGGGACATCGAGGACGGTGTCCTCGCTGTCCCCCAGCCCCGCCACCACCGCTCGCTCCTTGGGGCAGCCGCCCTTCGCCACGTACTGGGAGAGGCCGGGGAGCTGGCGGACCAAGGCGGTGAAGCCGGGGCTGTCGGAGATGTCGGGGACGGCCTCGGTGCCGTGCGCGGTTTGGTGGCAGGCGAGCGTCTCGTTGACGTTGGTGTCACCCGGCTGCTGAGGAAAGGCCTCGGCGAAGGTGTGTGGCCCCTGCTCGGACAGGTCCGCGGGCTTCTCCCGGGCCGCCAGGGTGGTCGCCGCTGCTGAAAAAGCAAACAAAGCCAACCCAACCCCGCGGTGATGCAAGGTTTCCTGGGCGCGGGCCGCGCGCCCGCGGGCTCTGCCACCCGCAGATGCTCACCTTTGGGCTTGGTCGTGGTTGTGCCGGTCGGCGGAGCCAGGGCAGGCTGGTGGAGGCTGGCAGCGGGGTGGCTGTCCTGGCTGGCCGCCGCATCCTCCTTGAAGGCCTCTGGCGGCTGCTGGGCACTGCGGGGCAGGGTGTGGAGCACAGGGGGGCCCTGCAGCCAGTGCTGAGCCGCGGGGCGGCAGGGTGGCGGGGGGCCGGGGCGGGCGGGGACGTGCAGCAGGCAGGAGCCCGTGGGGTAGAGGGGCTCCCCCTGGACCACGGCCCACGGCGCCAGGCCCACCGGCTGGTGGGGCAGCAGCGTCCCCGTCAGCACCTGCTGTCCCCAGCCATAGGCAGGGGGCCAGGGAGCAGGCACGGTGGGGAGCTGCGCCCCGCGGGGGAGCTGCACCACGGGAGGGAGCTGCACCCCGTGAGGGAGCTGCACGACACGGGGGAGCGGCGTCATCGGGAGGAGCTGCACCACGGGGGGAAGCGGCACCACGCCGGGGAGCTGCACCAGCTGGCCCGGGGCCCCCAGGGGCGCCGGCACCCCCTGCCAGACGGTGGCCTGGGCCAGCTGGGAGGTGACGGTGTGCACGCGAGCAGGCCCGCGGGACGGCGGCAGCCCCGGGCCAGAGGAGGGCAGCACGCCGGCAGTGACCGGTGGCGGCATGGCCGGGGCGGTGGAGCTCACGCCGGGCACCTCCGATGCCCTCGGCAGCCGGAGAGGGAACCTCTCTGTCGGGGGAAGCGCAGAGGAGCAATGGGGTGAGAGACTGGCGGGCAGAGCCGGCTGGGGGGCTACCTGGAGGGCAGGAGCACCGGGAGGAGCGGGAGCCTGCTGCTGTACCTGCCATGGCGCTTGGTCAGGCTGGGGTTTGTTGGGGGCAAGCAGCCCTCGTCTCCACGGCGCTCATTCCGCCGGCACCTGCTGCAGCCAGCCTTGCGCTGGGTTGATTTTTCCTACCGCAACAGCTTCCCATCTCAAGGATTGCCCATCCTGCCCATGCTTTCCTGTCCCGAAGGATGGGTTCCCACCCCCACAATGGTTTTTCATCCCAGCGGTGGCTTGCCATCGGGATGATGGCTTCGCATCCCAAGGGTGATTTCCCAGGGCCGTGATGGTGTCCTAGCCCACTGTTTGCTGGCTCTCCGTCACCCTGTCCCTGGCTTTTTGGGGCCCTGGCTGGTGGGACCCCCAGGGCACGTTACGAAGAGTCCCTTCCTTAACCATTTCATCAAGCAGCCTTTATAGGATGAAAGTGTATTAGCTTTGTTTGTGGAGAGAGAGGGGGAGAGAGAGAGAGAGAGAGACGCCGCGTTCACGTGATACCCTGCAATGTGATGAGGCAGTGGAGTTTTCCTGGAGGCTGTGGTATTGCTCACGCTGAAGGAAAAGAAAGGAAAGGACAGCCCGGCCCTGGAAGCAAGGCCGTTGCTTCCGGGAAGCTTAGAGCTGTCCATGATGGAGAAAGGATACCCCGGGCCCAGCAAGATAACGGCAGCATCCTAGCCCCTCTGCCACGTCTTTGAAACCCTGCCGGCGTCGTCCGGCCTCAGAGATCAGTAACTCCAGCGAGACTGACTCCAGGGACATGCGGATCGGTAGACAAGCAGCAAGAATGCTGCTTTGCAAAGTTGGACTGTGATTAGGAATCGGTAGCGTGGGTGGGAGCGATTAGTCAAGTCGTCTGGTACCTGAAGGATTGAGGAGTACAAGAACCCTGCGTAAAGGCAGACTCGGGCTGCCCCAGTTGGGCTGGGACACGGCACGCGCGTGAAAGAATATTGGCCCCTCTATTTCCATACTTTGCGTCCTGGCCTCTCGCCTCGGTCGGCACGGGCCGTTTGCGAATTGCTCGTGAGAGCGGCTCAGGGCTGGCCTGTGGGCAGGGGCTTTTGCTGGATGAGGTCCGGGCAGCGCCGGCCGAGGCCATAGAGGGGGGCCGAGCGATCCGCGCAGCCGTTGCAGCGGCAGCTGCGGGATCTCGGCGCGCGAGCCTCGGCCAGCGACGCCCGCTCGCCGGCCACAGGGCGAGCTGCGTTTTCGGCGCTGAGCCTGTGTCTGCCTGGCCCCCTGGGGCGGCCGCGGCTCCTTGCCAGGGCCGAATCCAGCTGGCCGGCAGTGATGCTGGTGCTGGGGCGGTGCTGGTGATGCCGGTACTGGGGCAGCGATGGAGGCCTCCGTCCTCCCGGCGTTGGTGCGAATCAGTGTGGTTTCTCCCACGGGCGCCCGCCACCCGGAGCGATGCCCCGTCTACCCATCGTCTCGGTGGCCATCCGCAGCCCAGCTCGGCCACCCGCGGGGTGGGCAGAGGCTGCGTTAAACGCCACCCCCCCACCCCCTCCCGCTGAGCAAATGGCCGCAGGCAGAGAGAGGCGCTGCAAAGCGAACACGCAAGCCTTTTAATGAATGAAACCAGAAACGGGGGGATCTGGGAGAGGGCTGGGGCTGGAGCGGGTGGGTGCAGGTCCCTGCCCGCGGATCTGCTCTGTGCGTGGGTGCTAGGGGGGACGGTGCTGGAGCGGTGGCTTATGGGTAGCCGTACGCGTCGGCTATCTCCATGTCGATCTCCCTCTGCACAAAAAACTGCAGCTGCCCCAGTGTCATCTGGTGGGCCGCCCGCTCCCGCTCCTCCTGGGCCAGCTTCTTCATGCGCTCCCGCTCGGGCCGCTGCTCAGGCGTGATGGGCACGGACTCCTCCTGCTCCTCCAGCGGGGTGGGCATAGCCCGGGGCCAGCGGGAGTCAGCCGGCAGCGCGGAGTCGGCGGGCGGGCGCGGCAGCCGCGGCGGCATGTGCAGCTGCTGCGGCAGCCCCTCCCGCGGGGTTTGGCCCCCCGTGGGCGACAGGCGCAGCCAGCTGGGCCGCTTGGGTTTGGCGGCAGCCCCGGTGCGCGCCTTGGTGCTCGCTGCCGCCGCCGCCGCCGCCGCCGCCGCCGCCGGTGCCGTCTCCTTCTCGCCGTCAGCCGGGGGCTTGGAGGCAGCCGGCCCCGCGCTGGGTGTCGGGGCCGGGGGCAGGGGCCTGGGGACCCTGGGGGGCACGCTGGGGCCGGCCTGGGGCTCCGGCTCGGGCGGTTGGCGCACCGGCCCCACCGCCTTCACCCTTTGCCCCAGCGGGTGGAAGCTTTGGATGGAGGCCAGCAGGTGGGCCCTCAGGTCGGTGCGGGGCGTCCTCAGCCCGCGCAGTGTTTTGGCCTGGACCTTTTTGCGCAGCAGCCTGTCGTGGGGTCGCATGGCACGGGGATGCGTGCTGCGCGCCTTCTCGACCAGCAGCGGGCGGGGTGGGCGGGCGGGCGGCGGGGGCGGGGCGCTTTGCCCCCCGGCGTCCCCAGGGCTTCTGGGTCGCTCAGGCACCGAGGCGGGCCCATTGGTGTCCTCAGATGCCCTGCGCTTGGTGCCGCCCGCTTGGTGCCCGCCGCTGCCCACCTGCTGCCCGCTGCCACCCGCCGCCTCGCCGTCCCTGTCCGGCTTGCCCTCCCGCGGGGTTTTTGAGTGTTTTGCCACCCGGCACACCACCATCTTCTTCTTCTTGGGCGGCATGTTGTCCCGCGGGGAGGTGTCCTGCGTCTTGGGGGTGCCGGCCGGCGCGGGGCGCTTGGCCTGCTTGCCGCCCGCCTTGCCCGATCTGGGCACCACCCGGCAGGAGGTGACGCCCGGCGGCAGCGGCAAGCGGGTCAAATCCACCCGGGGCTGCCTCCGCAGCGCCTCCTCCACCTCTTGGTGGGGCTTCCTCTTGGGGTCCAGCGAGGGGGACGTCGGCAGCCCCGCGCAGGAGGGGTGGGCGTCCCCTAGCATCGCTGCCGCCGCTTGGTCCTCGGGGCAGTGGCCCTCCGCCCTGTCCTGCGGGAAGCTGGGGAGCCGGTTGCGGAAGGCGGTGCTGTCGGGGACGCCGGGGATATCGGGGTCGTCGGGGACGTCGTGGGCCGTGGCCTCGCTGTGCGCCAGCATGGCCGCCGCCGTCGCTCGCTGCTTGGTGCCGGCGCCCCCTGCCCTGTACTCGGAGAGGTCAGGGAGCTTGATGAGGGAGGTGGTGAAGTCGGGGCCGTTGGGGACATCGAGGACGGTGTCCTCGCTGTCCCCCAGCCCCGCCACCACCGCTCGCTCCTTGGGGCAGCCGCCCTTCGCCACGTACTGGGAGAGGCCGGGGAGCTGGCGGACCAAGGCGGTGAAGCCGGGGCTGTCGGAGATGTCGGGGACGGCCTCGGTGCCGTGCGCGGTTTGGTGGCAGGCGAGCGTCTCGTTGACGTTGGTGTCACCCGGCTGCTGAGGAAAGGCCTCGGCGAAGGTGTGTGGCCCCTGCTCGGACAGGTCCGCGGGCTTCTCCCGGGCCGCCAGGGTGGTCGCCGCTGCTGAAAAAGCAAACAAAGGCAACCCAACCCCGCGGTGATGCAAGGTTTCCTGGGCGCGGGCCGCGCGCCCGCGGGCTCTGCCACCCGCAGATGCTCACCTTTGGGCTTGGTCGTGGTTGTGCCGGTCGGCGGAGCCAGGGCAGGCTGGTGGAGGCTGGCAGCGGGGTGGCTGTCCTGGCTGGCCGCCGCATCCTCCTTGAAGGCCTCTGGCGGCTGCTGGGCACTGCGGGGCAGGGTGTGGAGCACAGGGGGGCCCTGCAGCCAGTGCTGAGCCGCGGGGCGGCAGGGTGGCGGGGGGCCGGGGCGGGCGGGGACGTGCAGCAGGCAGGAGCCCGTGGGGTAGAGGGGCTCCCCCTGGACCACGGCCCACGGCGCCAGGCCCACCGGCTGGTGGGGCAGCAGCGTCCCCGTCAGCACCTGCTGTCCCCAGCCATAGGCAGGGGGCCAGGGAGCAGGCACGGTGGGGAGCTGCGCCCCGCGGGGGAGCTGCACCCCGGGAGGGAGCTGCACCCCGTGGGGGAGCTGCACGACACGGGGGAGCGGCGTCATCGGGAGGAGCTGCACCACGGGGGGAAGCGGCACCACGCCGGGGAGCTGCACCAGCTGGCCCGGGGCCCCCAGGGGCGCCGGCACCCCCTGCCAGACGGTGGCCTGGGCCAGCTGGGAGGTGACGGTGTGCACGCGAGCAGGCCCGCGGGACGGCGGCAGCCCCGGGCCAGAGGAGGGCAGCACGCCGGCAGTGACCGGTGGCGGCATGGCCGGGGCGGTGGAGCTCACGCCGGGCACCTCCGATGCCCTCGGCAGCCGGAGAGGGAACCTCTCTGTCGGGGGAAGCGCAGAGGAGCAATGGGGTGAGAGACTGGCGGGCAGAGCCGGCTGGGGGGCTACCTGGAGGGCAGGAGCACCGGGAGGAGCGGGAGCCTGCTGCTGTACCTGCCATGGCGCTTGGTCAGGCTGGGGTTTGTTGGGGGCAAGCAGCCCTCGTCTCCACGGCGCTCATTCCGCCGGCACCTGCTGCAGCCAGCCTTGCGCTGGGTTGATTTTTCCTACCGCAACAGCTTCCCATCTCAAGGATTGCCCATCCTGCCCATGCTTTCCTGTCCCGAAGGATGGGTTCCCACCCCCACAATGGTTTTTCATCCCAGCGGTGGCTTGCCATCGGGATGATGGCTTCGCATCCCAAGGGTGATTTCCCAGGGCCGTGATGGTGTCCTAGCCCACCGTTTGCTGGCTCTCCGTCACCCTGTCCCTGGCTTTTTGGGGCCCTGGCTGGTGGGACCCCCAGGGCACGTTACGAAGAGTCCCTTCCTTAACCATTTCATCAAGCAGCCTTTATAGGATGAAAGTGTATTAGCTTTGTTTGTGGAGAGAGAGGGGGAGAGAGAGAGAGAGAGACGCCGCGTTCACGTGATACCATGCAATGTGATGAGGCAGTGGAGTTTTCCTGGAGGCTGTGGTATTGCTCACGCTGAAGGAAAAGAAAGGAAAGGACAGCCCGGCCCTGGAAGCAAGGCCGTTGCTTCCGGGAAGCTTAGAGCTGTCCATGATGGAGAAAGGATACCCCGGGCCCAGCAAGATAACGGCAGCATCCTAGCCCCTCTGCCACGTCTTTGAAACCCTGCCGGCGTCGTCCGGCCTCAGAGATCAGTAACTCCAGCGAGACTGACTCCAGGGACATGCGGATCGGTAGACAAGCAGCAAGAATGCTGCTTTGCAAAGTTGGACTGTGATTAGGAATCGGTAGCGTGGGTGGGAGCGATTAGTCAAGTCGTCTGGTACCTGAAGGATTGAGGAGTACAAGAACCCTGCGTAAAGGCAGACTCGGGCTGCCCCAGTTGGGCTGGGACACGGCACGCGCGTGAAAGAATATTGGCCCCTCTATTTCCATACTTTGCGTCCTGGCCTCTCGCCTCGGTCGGCACGGGCCGTTTGCGAATTGCTCGTGAGAGCGGCTCAGGGCTGGCCTGTGGGCAGGGGCTTTTGCTGGATGAGGTCCGGGCAGCGCCGGCCGAGGCCATAGAGGGGGGCCGAGCGATCCGCGCAGCCGTTGCAGCGGCAGCTGCGGGATCTCGGCGCGCGAGCCTCGGCCAGCGACGCCCGCTCGCCGGCCACAGGGCGAGCTGCGTTTTCGGCGCTGAGCCTGTGTCTGCCTGGCCCCCTGGGGCGGCCGCGGCTCCTTGCCAGGGCCGAATCCAGCTGGCCGGCAGTGATGCTGGTGCTGGGGCAGTGCTGGTGATGCCGGTACTGGGGCAGCGATGGAGGCCTCCGTCCTCCCGGCGTTGGTGCGAATCAGTGTGGTTTCTCCCACGGGCGCCCGCCACCCGGAGCGATGCCCCGTCTACCCATCGTCTCGGTGGCCATCCGCAGCCCAGCTCGGCCACCCGCGGGGTGGGCAGAGGCTGCGTTAAACGCCACCCCCCCACCCCCTCCCGCTGAGCAAATGGCCGCAGGCAGAGAGAGGCGCTGCAAAGCGAACACGCAAGCCTTTTAATGAATGAAACCAGAAACGGGGGGATCTGGGAGAGGGCTGGGGCTGGAGCGGGTGGGTGCAGGTCCCTGCCCGCGGATCTGCTCTGTGCGTGGGTGCTAGGGGGGACGGTGCTGGAGCGGTGGCTTATGGGTAGCCGTACGCGTCGGCTATCTCCATGTCGATCTCCCTCTGCACAAAAAACTGCAGCTGCCCCAGTGTCATCTGGTGGGCCGCCCGCTCCCGCTCCTCCTGGGCCAGCTTCTTCATGCGCTCCCGCTCGGGCCGCTGCTCAGGCGTGATGGGCACGGACTCCTCCTGCTCCTCCAGCGGGGTGGGCATAGCCCGGGGCCAGCGGGAGTCAGCCGGCAGCGCGGAGTCGGCGGGCGGGCGCGGCAGCCGCGGCGGCATGTGCAGCTGCTGCGGCAGCCCCTCCCGCGGGGTTTGGCCCCCCGTGGGCGACAGGCGCAGCCAGCTGGGCCGCTTGGGTTTGGCGGCAGCCCCGGTGCGCGCCTTGGTGCTCGCTGCCGCCGCCGCCGCCGCCGCCGCCGCCGCCAGTGCCGTCTCCTTCTCGCCGTCAGCCGGGGGCTTGGAGGCAGCCGGCCCCGCGCTGGGTGTCGGGGCCGGGGGCAGGGGCCTGGGGACCCTGGGGGGCACGCTGGGGCCGGCCTGGGGCTCCGGCTCGGGCGGTTGGCGCACCGGCCCCACCGCCTTCACCCTTTGCCCCAGCGGGTGGAAGCTTTGGATGGAGGCCAGCAGGTGGGCCCTCAGGTCGGTGCGGGGCGTCCTCAGCCCGCGCAGTGTTTTGGCCTGGACCTTTTTGCGCAGCAGCCTGTCGTGGGGTCGCATGGCACGGGGATGCGTGCTGCGCGCCTTCTCGACCAGCAGCGGGCGGGGTGGGCGGGCGGGCGGCGGGGGCGGGGCGCTTTGCCCCCCGGCGTCCCCAGGGCTTCTGGGTCGCTCAGGCACCGAGGCGGGCCCATTGGTGTCCTCAGATGCCCTGCGCTTGGTGCCGCCCGCTTGGTGCCCGCCGCTGCCCACCTGCTGCCCGCTGCCACCCGCCGCCTCGCCGTCCCTGTCCGGCTTGCCCTCCCGCGGGGTTTTTGAGTGTTTTGCCACCCGGCACACCACCATCTTCTTCTTCTTGGGCGGCATGTTGTCCCGCGGGGAGGTGTCCTGCGTCTTGGGGGTGCCGGCCGGCGCGGGGCGCTTGGCCTGCTTGCCGCCCGCCTTGCCCGATCTGGGCACCACCCGGCAGGAGGTGACGCCCGGCGGCAGCGGCAAGCGGGTCAAATCCACCCGGGGCTGCCTCCGCAGCGCCTCCTCCACCTCTTGGTGGGGCTTCCTCTTGGGGTCCAGCGAGGGGGACGTCGGCAGCCCCGCGCAGGAGGGGTGGGCGTCCCCTAGCATCGCTGCCGCCGCTTGGTCCTCGGGGCAGTGGCCCTCCGCCCTGTCCTGCGGGAAGCTGGGGAGCCGGTTGCGGAAGGCGGTGCTGTCGGGGACGCCGGGGATATCGGGGTCGTCGGGGACGTCGTGGGCCGTGGCCTCGCTGTGCGCCAGCATGGCCGCCGCCGTCGCTCGCTGCTTGGTGCCGGCGCCCCCTGCCCTGTACTCGGAGAGGTCAGGGAGCTTGATGAGGGAGGTGGTGAAGTCGGGGCCGTTGGGGACATCGAGGACGGTGTCCTCGCTGTCCCCCAGCCCCGCCACCACCGCTCGCTCCTTGGGGCAGCCGCCCTTCGCCACGTACTGGGAGAGGCCGGGGAGCTGGCGGACCAAGGCGGTGAAGCCGGGGCTGTCGGAGATGTCGGGGACGGCCTCGGTGCCGTGCGCGGTTTGGTGGCAGGCGAGCGTCTCGTTGACGTTGGTGTCACCCGGCTGCTGAGGAAAGGCCTCGGCGAAGGTGTGTGGCCCCTGCTCGGACAGGTCCGCGGGCTTCTCCCGGGCCGCCAGGGTGGTCGCCGCTGCTGAAAAAGCAAACAAAGGCAACCCAACCCCGCGGTGATGCAAGGTTTCCTGGGCGCGGGCCGCGCGCCCGCGGGCTCTGCCACCCGCAGATGCTCACCTTTGGGCTTGGTCGTGGTTGTGCCGGTCGGCGGAGCCAGGGCAGGCTGGTGGAGGCTGGCAGCGGGGTGGCTGTCCTGGCTGGCCGCCGCATCCTCCTTGAAGGCCTCTGGCGGCTGCTGGGCACTGCGGGGCAGGGTGTGGAGCACAGGGGGGCCCTGCAGCCAGTGCTGAGCCGCGGGGCGGCAGGGTGGCGGGGGGCCGGGGCGGGCGGGGACGTGCAGCAGGCAGGAGCCCGTGGGGTAGAGGGGCTCCCCCTGGACCACGGCCCACGGCGCCAGGCCCACCGGCTGGTGGGGCAGCAGCGTCCCCGTCAGCACCTGCTGTCCCCAGCCATAGGCAGGGGGCCAGGGAGCAGGCACGGTGGGGAGCTGCGCCCCGCGGGGGAGCTGCACCCCGGGAGGGAGCTGCACCCCGTGGGGGAGCTGCACGACACGGGGGAGCGGCGTCATCGGGAGGAGCTGCACCACGGGGGGAAGCGGCACCACGCCGGGGAGCTGCACCAGCTGGCCCGGGGCCCCCAGGGGCGCCGGCACCCCCTGCCAGACGGTGGCCTGGGCCAGCTGGGAGGTGACGGTGTGCACGCGAGCAGGCCCGCGGGACGGCGGCAGCCCCGGGCCAGAGGAGGGCAGCACGCCGGCAGTGTCCGGTGGCGGCATGGCCGGGGCGGTGGAGCTCACGCCGGGCACCTCCGATGCCCTCGGCAGCCGGAGAGGGAACCTCTCTGTCGGGGGAAGCGCAGAGGAGCAATGGGGTGAGAGACTGGCGGGCAGAGCCGGCTGGGGGGCTACCTGGAGGGCAGGAGCACCGGGAGGAGCGGGAGCCTGCTGCTGTACCTGCCATGGCGCTTGGTCAGGCTGGGGTTTGTTGGGGGCAAGCAGCCCTCGTCTCCACGGCGCTCATTCCGCCGGCACCTGCTGCAGCCAGCCTTGCGCTGGGTTGATTTTTCCTACCGCAACAGCTTCCCATCTCAAGGATTGCCCATCCTGCCCATGCTTTCCTGTCCCGAAGGATGGGTTCCCACCCCCACAATGGTTTTTCATCCCAGCGGTGGCTTGCCATCGGGATGATGGCTTCGCATCCCAAGGGTGATTTCCCAGGGCCGTGATGGTGTCCTAGCCCACCGTTTGCTGGCTCTCCGTCACCCTGTCCCTGGCTTTTTGGGGCCCTGGCTGGTGGGACCCCCAGGGCACGTTACGAAGAGTCCCTTCCTTAACCATTTCATCAAGCAGCCTTTATAGGATGAAAGCGTATTAGCTTTGTTTGTGGAGAGAGAGGGGGAGAGAGAGAGAGAGAGACGCCGCGTTCACGTGATACCCTGCAATGTGATGAGGCAGTGGAGTTTTCCTGGAGGCTGTGGTATTGCTCACGCTGAAGGAAAAGAAAGGAAAGGACAGCCCGGCCCTGGAAGCAAGGCCGTTGCTTCCGGGAAGCTTAGAGCTGTCCATGATGGAGAAAGGATACCCCGGGCCCAGCAAGATAACGGCAGCATCCTAGCCCCTCTGCCACGTCTTTGAAACCCTGCCGGCGTCGTCCGGCCTCAGAGATCAGTAACTCCAGCGAGACTGACTCCAGGGACATGCGGATCGGTAGACAAGCAGCAAGAATGCTGCTTTGCAAAGTTGGACTGTGATTAGGAATCGGTAGCGTGGGTGGGAGCGATTAGTCAAGTCGTCTGGTACCTGAAGGATTGAGGAGTACAAGAACCCTGCGTAAAGGCAGACTCGGGCTGCCCCAGTTGGGCTGGGACACGGCACGCGCGTGAAAGAATATTGGCCCCTCTATTTCCATACTTTGCGTCCTGGCCTCTCGCCTCGGTCGGCACGGGCCGTTTGCGAATTGCTCGTGAGAGCGGCTCAGGGCTGGCCTGTGGGCAGGGGCTTTTGCTGGATGAGGTCCGGGCAGCGCCGGCCGAGGCCATAGAGGGGGGCCGAGCGATCCGCGCAGCCGTTGCAGCGGCAGCTGCGGGATCTCGGCGCGCGAGCCTCGGCCAGCGACGCCCGCTCGCCGGCCACAGGGCGAGCTGCGTTTTCGGCGCTGAGCCTGTGTCTGCCTGGCCCCCTGGGGCGGCCGCGGCTCCTTGCCAGGGCCGAATCCAGCTGGCCGGCAGTGATGCTGGTGCTGGGGCGGTGCTGGTGATGCCGGTACTGGGGCAGCGATGGAGGCCTCCGTCCTCCCGGCGTTGGTGCGAATCAGTGTGGTTTCTCCCACGGGCGCCCGCCACCCGGAGCGATGCCCCGTCTACCCATCGTCTCGGTGGCCATCCGCAGCCCAGCTCGGCCACCCGCGGGGTGGGCAGAGGCTGCGTTAAACGCCACCCCCCCACCCCCTCCCGCTGAGCAAATGGCCGCAGGCAGAGAGAGGCGCTGCAAAGCGAACACGCAAGCCTTTTAATGAATGAAACCAGAAACGGGGGGATCTGGGAGAGGGCTGGGGCTGGAGCGGGTGGGTGCAGGTCCCTGCCCGCGGATCTGCTCTGTGCGTGGGTGCTAGGGGGGACGGTGCTGGAGCGGTGGCTTATGGGTAGCCGTACGCGTCGGCTATCTCCATGTCGATCTCCCTCTGCACAAAAAACTGCAGCTGCCCCAGTGTCATCTGGTGGGCCGCCCGCTCCCGCTCCTCCTGGGCCAGCTTCTTCATGCGCTCCCGCTCGGGCCGCTGCTCAGGCGTGATGGGCACGGACTCCTCCTGCTCCTCCAGCGGGGTGGGCATAGCCCGGGGCCAGCGGGAGTCAGCCGGCAGCGCGGAGTCGGCGGGCGGGCGCGGCAGCCGCGGCGGCATGTGCAGCTGCTGCGGCAGCCCCTCCCGCGGGGTTTGGCCCCCCGTGGGCGACAGGCGCAGCCAGCTGGGCTGCTTGGGTTTGGCGGCAGCCCCGGTGCGCGCCTTGGTGCTCGCTGCCGCCGCCGCCGCCGCCGCCGCCGCCGCCGCCGCCGGTGCCGTCTCCTTCTCGCCGTCAGCCGGGGGCTTGGAGGCAGCCGGCCCCGCGCTGGGTGTCGGGGCCGGGGGCAGGGGCCTGGGGACCCTGGGGGGCACGCTGGGGCCGGCCTGGGGCTCCGGCTCGGGCGGTTGGCGCACCGGCCCCACCGCCTTCACCCTTTGCCCCAGCGGGTGGAAGCTTTGGATGGAGGCCAGCAGGTGGGCCCTCAGGTCGGTGCGGGGCGTCCTCAGCCCGCGCAGTGTTTTGGCCTGGACCTTTTTGCGCAGCAGCCTGTCGTGGGGTCGCATGGCACGGGGATGCGTGCTGCGCGCCTTCTCGACCAGCAGCGGGCGGGGTGGGCGGGCGGGCGGCGGGGGCGGGGCGCTTTGCCCCCCGGCGTCCCCAGGGCTTCTGGGTCGCTCAGGCACCGAGGCGGGCCCATTGGTGTCCTCAGATGCCCTGCGCTTGGTGCCGCCCGCTTGGTGCCCGCCGCTGCCCACCTGCTGCCCGCTGCCACCCGCCGCCTCGCCGTCCCTGTCCGGCTTGCCCTCCCGCGGGGTTTTTGAGTGTTTTGCCACCCGGCACACCACCATCTTCTTCTTCTTGGGCGGCATGTTGTCCCGCGGGGAGGTGTCCTGCGTCTTGGGGGTGCCGGCCGGCGCGGGGCGCTTGGCCTGCTTGCCGCCCGCCTTGCCCGATCTGGGCACCACCCGGCAGGAGGTGACGCCCGGCGGCAGCGGCAAGCGGGTCAAATCCACCCGGGGCTGCCTCCGCAGCGCCTCCTCCACCTCTTGGTGGGGCTTCCTCTTGGGGTCCAGCGAGGGGGACGTCGGCAGCCCCGCGCAGGAGGGGTGGGCGTCCCCTAGCATCGCTGCCGCCGCTTGGTCCTCGGGGCAGTGGCCCTCCGCCCTGTCCTGCGGGAAGCTGGGGAGCCGGTTGCGGAAGGCGGTGCTGTCGGGGACGCCGGGGATATCGGGGTCGTCGGGGACGTCGTGGGCCGTGGCCTCGCTGTGCGCCAGCATGGCCGCCGCCGTCGCTCGCTGCTTGGTGCCGGCGCCCCCTGCCCTGTACTCGGAGAGGTCAGGGAGCTTGATGAGGGAGGTGGTGAAGTCGGGGCCGTTGGGGACATCGAGGACGGTGTCCTCGCTGTCCCCCAGCCCCGCCACCACCGCTCGCTCCTTGGGGCAGCCGCCCTTCGCCACGTACTGGGAGAGGCCGGGGAGCTGGCGGACCAAGGCGGTGAAGCCGGGGCTGTCGGAGATGTCGGGGACGGCCTCGGTGCCGTGCGCGGTTTGGTGGCAGGCGAGCGTCTCGTTGACGTTGGTGTCACCCGGCTGCTGAGGAAAGGCCTCGGCGAAGGTGTGTGGCCCCTGCTCGGACAGGTCCGCGGGCTTCTCCCGGGCCGCCAGGGTGGTCGCCGCTGCTGAAAAAGCAAACAAAGCCAACCCAACCCCGCGGTGATGCAAGGTTTCCTGGGCGCGGGCCGCGCGCCCGCGGGCTCTGCCACCCGCAGATGCTCACCTTTGGGCTTGGTCGTGGTTGTGCCGGTCGGCGGAGCCAGGGCAGGCTGGTGGAGGCTGGCAGCGGGGTGGCTGTCCTGGCTGGCCGCCGCATCCTCCTTGAAGGCCTCTGGCGGCTGCTGGGCACTGCGGGGCAGGGTGTGGAGCACAGGGGGGCCCTGCAGCCAGTGCTGAGCCGCGGGGCGGCAGGGTGGCGGGGGGCCGGGGCGGGCGGGGACGTGCAGCAGGCAGGAGCCCGTGGGGTAGAGGGGCTCCCCCTGGACCACGGCCCACGGCGCCAGGCCCACCGGCTGGTGGGGCAGCAGCGTCCCCGTCAGCACCTGCTGTCCCCAGCCATAGGCAGGGGGCCAGGGAGCAGGCACGGTGGGGAGCTGCGCCCCGCGGGGGAGCTGCACCACGGGAGGGAGCTGCACCCCGTGGGGGAGCTGCACGACACGGGGGAGCGGCGTCATCGGGAGGAGCTGCACCACGGGGGGAAGCGGCACCACGCCGGGGAGCTGCACCAGCTGGCCCGGGGCCCCCAGGGGCGCCGGCACCCCCTGCCAGACGGTGGCCTGGGCCAGCTGGGAGGTGACGGTGTGCACGCGAGCAGGCCCGCGGGACGGCGGCAGCCCCGGGCCAGAGGAGGGCAGCACGCCGGCAGTGACCGGTGGCGGCATGGCCGGGGCGGTGGAGCTCACGCCGGGCACCTCCGATGCCCTCGGCAGCCGGAGAGGGAACCTCTCTGTCGGGGGAAGCGCAGAGGAGCAATGGGGTGAGAGACTGGCGGGCAGAGCCGGCTGGGGGGCTACCTGGAGGGCAGGAGCACCGGGAGGAGCGGGAGCCTGCTGCTGTACCTGCCATGGCGCTTGGTCAGGCTGGGGTTTGTTGGGGGCAAGCAGCCCTCGTCTCCACGGCGCTCATTCCGCCGGCACCTGCTGCAGCCAGCCTTGCGCTGGGTTGATTTTTCCTACCGCAACAGCTTCCCATCTCAAGGATTGCCCATCCTGCCCATGCTTTCCTGTCCCGAAGGATGGGTTCCCACCCCCACAATGGTTTTTCATCCCAGCGGTGGCTTGCCATCGGGATGATGGCTTCGCATCCCAAGGGTGATTTCCCAGGGCCGTGATGGTGTCCTAGCCCACCGTTTGCTGGCTCTCCGTCACCCTGTCCCTGGCTTTTTGGGGCCCTGGCTGGTGGGACCCCCAGGGCACGTTACGAAGAGTCCCTTCCTTAACCATTTCATCAAGCAGCCTTTATAGGATGAAAGTGTATTAGCTTTGTTTGTGGAGAGAGAGGGGGAGAGAGAGAGAGAGAGACGCCGCGTTCACGTGATACCCTGCAATGTGATGAGGCAGTGGAGTTTTCCTGGAGGCTGTGGTATTGCTCACGCTGAAGGAAAAGAAAGGAAAGGACAGCCCGGCCCTGGAAGCAAGGCCGTTGCTTCCGGGAAGCTTAGAGCTGTCCATGATGGAGAAAGGATACCCCGGGCCCAGCAAGATAACGGCAGCATCCTAGCCCCTCTGCCACGTCTTTGAAACCCTGCCGGCGTCGTCCGGCCTCAGAGATCAGTAACTCCAGCGAGACTGACTCCAGGGACATGCGGATCGGTAGACAAGCAGCAAGAATGCTGCTTTGCAAAGTTGGACTGTGATTAGGAATCGGTAGCGTGGGTGGGAGCGATTAGTCAAGTCGTCTGGTACCTGAAGGATTGAGGAGTACAAGAACCCTGCGTAAAGGCAGACTCGGGCTGCCCCAGTTGGGCTGGGACACGGCACGCGCGTGAAAGAATATTGGCCCCTCTATTTCCATACTTTGCGTCCTGGCCTCTCGCCTCGGTCGGCACGGGCCGTTTGCGAATTGCTCGTGAGAGCGGCTCAGGGCTGGCCTGTGGGCAGGGGCTTTTGCTGGATGAGGTCCGGGCAGCGCCGGCCGAGGCCATAGAGGGGGGCCGAGCGATCCGCGCAGCCGTTGCAGCGGCAGCTGCGGGATCTCGGCGCGCGAGCCTCGGCCAGCGACGCCCGCTCGCCGGCCACAGGGCGAGCTGCGTTTTCGGCGCTGAGCCTGTGTCTGCCTGGCCCCCTGGGGCGGCCGCGGCTCCTTGCCAGGGCCGAATCCAGCTGGCCGGCAGTGATGCTGGTGCTGGGGCGGTGCTGGTGATGCCGGTACTGGGGCAGCGATGGAGGCCTCCGTCCTCCCGGCGTTGGTGCGAATCAGTGTGGTTTCTCCCACGGGCGCCCGCCACCCGGAGCGATGCCCCGTCTACCCATCGTCTCGGTGGCCAACCGCAGCCCAGCTCGGCCACCCGTGGGGTGGGCAGAGGCTGCGTTAAACGCCACCCCCCCACCCCCTCCCGCTGAGCAAATGGCCGCAGGCAGAGAGAGGCGCTGCAAAGCGAACACGCAAGCCTTTTAATGAATGAAACCAGAAACGGGGGGATCTGGGAGAGGGCTGGGGCTGGAGCGGGTGGGTGCAGGTCCCTGCCCGCGGATCTGCTCTGTGCGTGGGTGCTAGGGGGGACGGTGCTGGAGCGGTGGCTTATGGGTAGCCGTACGCGTCGGCTATCTCCATGTCGATCTCCCTCTGCACAAAAAACTGCAGCTGCCCCAGTGTCATCTGGTGGGCCGCCCGCTCCCGCTCCTCCTGGGCCAGCTTCTTCATGCGCTCCCGCTCGGGCCGCTGCTCAGGCGTGATGGGCACGGACTCCTCCTGCTCCTCCAGCGGGGTGGGCATAGCCCGGGGCCAGCGGGAGTCAGCCGGCAGCGCGGAGTCGGCGGGCGGGCGCGGCAGCCGCGGCGGCATGTGCAGCTGCTGCGGCAGCCCCTCCCGCGGGGTTTGGCCCCCCGTGGGCGACAGGCGCAGCCAGCTGGGCCGCTTGGGTTTGGCGGCAGCCCCGGTGCGCGCCTTGGTGCTCGCTGCCGCCGCCGCCGCCGCCGCCGGTGCCGTCTCCTTCTCGCCGTCAGCCGGGGGCTTGGAGGCAGCCGGCCCCGCGCTGGGTGTCGGGGCCGGGGGCAGGGGCCTGGGGACCCTGGGGGGCACGCTGGGGCCGGCCTGGGGCTCCGGCTCGGGCGGTTGGCGCACCGGCCCCACCGCCTTCACCCTTTGCCCCAGCGGGTGGAAGCTTTGGATGGAGGCCAGCAGGTGGGCCCTCAGGTCGGTGCGGGGCGTCCTCAGCCCGCGCAGTGTTTTGGCCTGGACCTTTTTGCGCAGCAGCCTGTCGTGGGGTCGCATGGCACGGGGATGCGTGCTGCGCGCCTTCTCGACCAGCAGCGGGCGGGGTGGGCGGGCGGGCGGCGGGGGCGGGGCGCTTTGCCCCCCGGCGTCCCCAGGGCTTCTGGGTCGCTCAGGCACCGAGGCGGGCCCATTGGTGTCCTCAGATGCCCTGCGCTTGGTGCCGCCCGCTTGGTGCCCGCCGCTGCCCACCTGCTGCCCGCTGCCACCCGCCGCCTCGCCGTCCCTGTCCGGCTTGCCCTCCCGCGGGGTTTTTGAGTGTTTTGCCACCCGGCACACCACCATCTTCTTCTTCTTGGGCGGCATGTTGTCCCGCGGGGAGGTGTCCTGCGTCTTGGGGGTGCCGGCCGGCGCGGGGCGCTTGGCCTGCTTGCCGCCCGCCTTGCCCGATCTGGGCACCACCCGGCAGGAGGTGACGCCCGGCGGCAGCGGCAAGCGGGTCAAATCCACCCGGGGCTGCCTCCGCAGCGCCTCCTCCACCTCTTGGTGGGGCTTCCTCTTGGGGTCCAGCGAGGGGGACGTCGGCAGCCCCGCGCAGGAGGGGTGGGCGTCCCCTAGCATCGCTGCCGCCGCTTGGTCCTCGGGGCAGTGGCCCTCCGCCCTGTCCTGCGGGAAGCTGGGGAGCCGGTTGCGGAAGGCGGTGCTGTCGGGGACGCCGGGGATATCGGGGTCGTCGGGGACGTCGTGGGCCGTGGCCTCGCTGTGCGCCAGCATGGCCGCCGCCGTCGCTCGCTGCTTGGTGCCGGCGCCCCCTGCCCTGTACTCGGAGAGGTCAGGGAGCTTGATGAGGGAGGTGGTGAAGTCGGGGCCGTTGGGGACATCGAGGACGGTGTCCTCGCTGTCCCCCAGCCCCGCCACCACCGCTCGCTCCTTGGGGCAGCCGCCCTTCGCCACGTACTGGGAGAGGCCGGGGAGCTGGCGGACCAAGGCGGTGAAGCCGGGGCTGTCGGAGATGTCGGGGACGGCCTCGGTGCCGTGCGCGGTTTGGTGGCAGGCGAGCGTCTCGTTGACGTTGGTGTCACCCGGCTGCTGAGGAAAGGCCTCGGCGAAGGTGTGTGGCCCCTGCTCGGACAGGTCCGCGGGCTTCTCCCGGGCCGCCAGGGTGGTCGCCGCTGCTGAAAAAGCAAACAAAGCCAACCCAACCCCGCGGTGATGCAAGGTTTCCTGGGCGCGGGCCGCGCGCCCGCGGGCTCTGCCACCCGCAGATGCTCACCTTTGGGCTTGGTCGTGGTTGTGCCGGTCGGCGGAGCCAGGGCAGGCTGGTGGAGGCTGGCAGCGGGGTGGCTGTCCTGGCTGGCCGCCGCATCCTCCTTGAAGGCCTCTGGCGGCTGCTGGGCACTGCGGGGCAGGGTGTGGAGCACAGGGGGGCCCTGCAGCCAGTGCTGAGCCGCGGGGCGGCAGGGTGGCGGGGGGCCGGGGCGGGCGGGGACGTGCAGCAGGCAGGAGCCCGTGGGGTAGAGGGGCTCCCCCTGGACCACGGCCCACGGCGCCAGGCCCACCGGCTGGTGGGGCAGCAGCGTCCCCGTCAGCACCTGCTGTCCCCAGCCATAGGCAGGGGGCCAGGGAGCAGGCACGGTGGGGAGCTGCGCCCCGCGGGGGAGCTGCACCCCGGGAGGGAGCTGCACCCCGTGGGGGAGCTGCACGACACGGGGGAGCGGCGTCATCGGGAGGAGCTGCACCACGGGGGGAAGCGGCACCACGCCGGGGAGCTGCACCAGCTGGCCCGGGGCCCCCAGGGGCGCTGGCACCCCCTGCCAGACGGTGGCCTGGGCCAGCTGGGAGGTGACGGTGTGCACGCGAGCAGGCCCGCGGGACGGCGGCAGCCCCGGGCCAGAGGAGGGCAGCACGCCGGCAGTGACCGGTGGCGGCATGGCCGGGGCGGTGGAGCTCACGCCGGGCACCTCCGATGCCCTCGGCAGCCGGAGAGGGAACCTCTCTGTCGGGGGAAGCGCAGAGGAGCAATGGGGTGAGAGACTGGCGGGCAGAGCCGGCTGGGGGGCTACCTGGAGGGCAGGAGCACCGGGAGGAGCGGGAGCCTGCTGCTGTACCTGCCATGGCGCTTGGTCAGGCTGGGGTTTGTTGGGGGCAAGCAGCCCTCGTCTCCACGGCGCTCATTCCGCCGGCACCTGCTGCAGCCAGCCTTGCGCTGGGTTGATTTTTCCTACCGCAACAGCTTCCCATCTCAAGGATTGCCCATCCTGCCCATGCTTTCCTGTCCCGAAGGATGGGTTCCCACCCCCACAATGGTTTTTCATCCCAGCGGTGGCTTGCCATCGGGATGATGGCTTCGCATCCCAAGGGTGATTTCCCAGGGCCGTGATGGTGTCCTAGCCCACCGTTTGCTGGCTCTCCGTCACCCTGTCCCTGGCTTTTTGGGGCCCTGGCTGGTGGGACCCCCAGGGCACGTTACGAAGAGTCCCTTCCTTAACCATTTCATCAAGCAGCCTTTATAGGATGAAAGTGTATTAGCTTTGTTTGTGGAGAGAGAGGGGGAGAGAGAGAGAGAGAGACGCCGCGTTCACGTGATACCCTGCAATGTGATGAGGCAGTGGAGTTTTCCTGGAGGCTGTGGTATTGCTCACGCTGAAGGAAAAGAAAGGAAAGGACAGCCCGGCCCTGGAAGCAAGGCCGTTGCTTCCGGGAAGCTTAGAGCTGTCCATGATGGAGAAAGGATACCCCGGGCCCAGCAAGATAACGGCAGCATCCTAGCCCCTCTGCCACGTCTTTGAAACCCTGCCGGCGTCGTCCGGCCTCAGAGATCAGTAACTCCAGCGAGACTGACTCCAGGGACATGCGGATCGGTAGACAAGCAGCAAGAATGCTGCTTTGCAAAGTTGGACTGTGATTAGGAATCGGTAGCGTGGGTGGGAGCGATTAGTCAAGTCGTCTGGTACCTGAAGGATTGAGGAGTACAAGAACCCTGCGTAAAGGCAGACTCGGGCTGCCCCAGTTGGGCTGGGACACGGCACGCGCGTGAAAGAATATTGGCCCCTCTATTTCCATACTTTGCGTCCTGGCCTCTCGCCTCGGTCGGCACGGGCCGTTTGCGAATTGCTCGTGAGAGCGGCTCAGGGCTGGCCTGTGGGCAGGGGCTTTTGCTGGATGAGGTCCGGGCAGCGCCGGCCGAGGCCATAGAGGGGGGCCGAGCGATCCGCGCAGCCGTTGCAGCGGCAGCTGCGGGATCTCGGCGCGCGAGCCTCGGCCAGCGACGCCCGCTCGCCGGCCACAGGGCGAGCTGCGTTTTCGGCGCTGAGCCTGTGTCTGCCTGGCCCCCTGGGGCGGCCGCGGCTCCTTGCCAGGGCCGAATCCAGCTGGCCGGCAGTGATGCTGGTGCTGGGGCGGTGCTGGTGATGCCGGTACTGGGGCAGCGATGGAGGCCTCCGTCCTCCCGGCGTTGGTGCGAATCAGTGTGGTTTCTCCCACGGGCGCCCGCCACCCGGAGCGATGCCCCGTCTACCCATCGTCTCGGTGGCCATCCGCAGCCCAGCTCGGCCACCCGTGGGGTGGGCAGAGGCTGCGTTAAACGCCACCCCCCCACCCCCTCCCGCTGAGCAAATGGCCGCAGGCAGAGAGAGGCGCTGCAAAGCGAACACGCAAGCCTTTTAATGAATGAAACCAGAAACGGGGGGATCTGGGAGAGGGCTGGGGCTGGAGCGGGTGGGTGCAGGTCCCTGCCCGCGGATCTGCTCTGTGCGTGGGTGCTAGGGGGGACGGTGCTGGAGCGGTGGCTTATGGGTAGCCGTACGCGTCGGCTATCTCCATGTCGATCTCCCTCTGCACAAAAAACTGCAGCTGCCCCAGTGTCATCTGGTGGGCCGCCCGCTCCCGCTCCTCCTGGGCCAGCTTCTTCATGCGCTCCCGCTCGGGCCGCTGCTCAGGCGTGATGGGCACGGACTCCTCCTGCTCCTCCAGCGGGGTGGGCATAGCCCGGGGCCAGCGGGAGTCAGCCGGCAGCGCGGAGTCGGCGGGCGGGCGCGGCAGCCGCGGCGGCATGTGCAGCTGCTGCGGCAGCCCCTCCCGCGGGGTTTGGCCCCCCGTGGGCGACAGGCGCAGCCAGCTGGGCCGCTTGGGTTTGGTGGCAGCCCCGGTGCGCGCCTTGGTGCTCGCTGCCGCCGCCGCCGCCGCCGCCGGTGCCGTCTCCTTCTCGCCGTCAGCCGGGGGCTTGGAGGCAGCCGGCCCCGCGCTGGGTGTCGGGGCCGGGGGCAGGGGCCTGGGGACCCTGGGGGGCACGCTGGGGCCGGCCTGGGGCTCCGGCTCGGGCGGTTGGCGCACCGGCCCCACCGCCTTCACCCTTTGCCCCAGCGGGTGGAAGCTTTGGATGGAGGCCAGCAGGTGGGCCCTCAGGTCGGTGCGGGGCGTCCTCAGCCCGCGCAGTGTTTTGGCCTGGACCTTTTTGCGCAGCAGCCTGTCGTGGGGTCGCATGGCACGGGGATGCGTGCTGCGCGCCTTCTCGACCAGCAGCGGGCGGGGTGGGCGGGCGGGCGGCGGGGGCGGGGCGCTTTGCCCCCCGGCGTCCCCAGGGCTTCTGGGTCGCTCAGGCACCGAGGCGGGCCCATTGGTGTCCTCAGATGCCCTGCGCTTGGTGCCGCCCGCTTGGTGCCCGCCGCTGCCCACCTGCTGCCCGCTGCCACCCGCCGCCTCGCCGTCCCTGTCCGGCTTGCCCTCCCGCGGGGTTTTTGAGTGTTTTGCCACCCGGCACACCACCATCTTCTTCTTCTTGGGCGGCATGTTGTCCCGCGGGGAGGTGTCCTGCGTCTTGGGGGTGCCGGCCGGCGCGGGGCGCTTGGCCTGCTTGCCGCCCGCCTTGCCCGATCTGGGCACCACCCGGCAGGAGGTGACGCCCGGCGGCAGCGGCAAGCGGGTCAAATCCACCCGGGGCTGCCTCCGCAGCGCCTCCTCCACCTCTTGGTGGGGCTTCCTCTTGGGGTCCAGCGAGGGGGACGTCGGCAGCCCCGCGCAGGAGGGGTGGGCGTCCCCTAGCATCGCTGCCGCCGCTTGGTCCTCGGGGCAGTGGCCCTCCGCCCTGTCCTGCGGGAAGCTGGGGAGCCGGTTGCGGAAGGCGGTGCTGTCGGGGACGCCGGGGATATCGGGGTCGTCGGGGACGTCGTGGGCCGTGGCCTCGCTGTGCGCCAGCATGGCCGCCGCCGTCGCTCGCTGCTTGGTGCCGGCGCCCCCTGCCCTGTACTCGGAGAGGTCAGGGAGCTTGATGAGGGAGGTGGTGAAGTCGGGGCCGTTGGGGACATCGAGGACGGTGTCCTCGCTGTCCCCCAGCCCCGCCACCACCGCTCGCTCCTTGGGGCAGCCGCCCTTCGCCACGTACTGGGAGAGGCCGGGGAGCTGGCGGACCAAGGCGGTGAAGCCGGGGCTGTCGGAGATGTCGGGGACGGCCTCGGTGCCGTGCGCGGTTTGGTGGCAGGCGAGCGTCTCGTTGACGTTGGTGTCACCCGGCTGCTGAGGAAAGGCCTCGGCGAAGGTGTGTGGCCCCTGCTCGGACAGGTCCGCGGGCTTCTCCCGGGCCGCCAGGGTGGTCGCCGCTGCTGAAAAAGCAAACAAAGCCAACCCAACCCCGCGGTGATGCAAGGTTTCCTGGGCGCGGGCCGCGCGCCCGCGGGCTCTGCCACCCGCAGATGCTCACCTTTGGGCTTGGTCGTGGTTGTGCCGGTCGGCGGAGCCAGGGCAGGCTGGTGGAGGCTGGCAGCGGGGTGGCTGTCCTGGCTGGCCGCCGCATCCTCCTTGAAGGCCTCTGGCGGCTGCTGGGCACTGCGGGGCAGGGTGTGGAGCACAGGGGGGCCCTGCAGCCAGTGCTGAGCCGCGGGGCGGCAGGGTGGCGGGGGGCCGGGGCGGGCGGGGACGTGCAGCAGGCAGGAGCCCGTGGGGTAGAGGGGCTCCCCCTGGACCACGGCCCACGGCGCCAGGCCCACCGGCTGGTGGGGCAGCAGCGTCCCCGTCAGCACCTGCTGTCCCCAGCCATAGGCAGGGGGCCAGGGAGCAGGCACGGTGGGGAGCTGCGCCCCGCGGGGGAGCTGCACCACGGGAGGGAGCTGCACCCCGTGAGGGAGCTGCACGACACGGGGGAGCGGCGTCATCGGGAGGAGCTGCACCACGGGGGGAAGCGGCACCACGCCGGGGAGCTGCACCAGCTGGCCCGGGGCCCCCAGGGGCGCCGGCACCCCCTGCCAGACGGTGGCCTGGGCCAGCTGGGAGGTGACGGTGTGCACGCGAGCAGGCCCGCGGGACGGCGGCAGCCCCGGGCCAGAGGAGGGCAGCACGCCGGCAGTGACCGGTGGCGGCATGGCCGGGGCGGTGGAGCTCACGCCGGGCACCTCCGATGCCCTCGGCAGCCGGAGAGGGAACCTCTCTGTCGGGGGAAGCGCAGAGGAGCAATGGGGTGAGAGACTGGCGGGCAGAGCCGGCTGGGGGGCTACCTGGAGGGCAGGAGCACCGGGAGGAGCAGGAGCCTGCTGCTGTACCTGCCATGGCGCTTGGTCAGGCTGGGGTTTGTTGGGGGCAAGCAGCCCTCGTCTCCACGGCGCTCATTCCGCCGGCACCTGCTGCAGCCAGCCTTGCGCTGGGTTGATTTTTCCTACCGCAACAGCTTCCCATCTCAAGGATTGCCCATCCTGCCCATGCTTTCCTGTCCCGAAGGATGGGTTCCCACCCCCACAATGGTTTTTCATCCCAGCGGTGGCTTGCCATCGGGATGATGGCTTCGCATCCCAAGGGTGATTTCCCAGGGCCGTGATGGTGTCCTAGCCCACCGTTTGCTGGCTCTCCGTCACCCTGTCCCTGGCTTTTTGGGGCCCTGGCTGGTGGGACCCCCAGGGCACGTTACGAAGAGTCCCTTCCTTAACCATTTCATCAAGCAGCCTTTATAGGATGAAAGTGTATTAGCTTTGTTTGTGGAGAGAGAGGGGGAGAGAGAGAGAGAGAGACGCCGCGTTCACGTGATACCCTGCAATGTGATGAGGCAGTGGAGTTTTCCTGGAGGCTGTGGTATTGCTCACGCTGAAGGAAAAGAAAGGAAAGGACAGCCCGGCCCTGGAAGCAAGGCCGTTGCTTCCGGGAAGCTTAGAGCTGTCCATGATGGAGAAAGGATACCCCGGGCCCAGCAAGATAACGGCAGCATCCTAGCCCCTCTGCCACGTCTTTGAAACCCTGCCGGCGTCGTCCGGCCTCAGAGATCAGTAACTCCAGCGAGACTGACTCCAGGGACATGCGGATCGGTAGACAAGCAGCAAGAATGCTGCTTTGCAAAGTTGGACTGTGATTAGGAATCGGTAGCGTGGGTGGGAGCGATTAGTCAAGTCGTCTGGTACCTGAAGGATTGAGGAGTACAAGAACCCTGCGTAAAGGCAGACTCGGGCTGCCCCAGTTGGGCTGGGACACGGCACGCGCGTGAAAGAATATTGGCCCCTCTATTTCCATACTTTGCGTCCTGGCCTCTCGCCTCGGTCGGCACGGGCCGTTTGCGAATTGCTCGTGAGAGCGGCTCAGGGCTGGCCTGTGGGCAGGGGCTTTTGCTGGATGAGGTCCGGGCAGCGCCGGCCGAGGCCATAGAGGGGGGCCGAGCGATCCGCGCAGCCGTTGCAGCGGCAGCTGCGGGATCTCGGCGCGCGAGCCTCGGCCAGCGACGCCCGCTCGCCGGCCACAGGGCGAGCTGCGTTTTCGGCGCTGAGCCTGTGTCTGCCTGGCCCCCTGGGGCGGCCGCGGCTCCTTGCCAGGGCCGAATCCAGCTGGCCGGCAGTGATGCTGGTGCTGGGGCGGTGCTGGTGATGCCGGTACTGGGGCAGCGATGGAGGCCTCCGTCCTCCCGGCGTTGGTGCGAATCAGTGTGGTTTCTCCCACGGGCGCCCGCCACCCGGAGCGATGCCCCGTCTACCCATCGTCTCGGTGGCCATCCGCAGCCCAGCTCGGCCACCCGTGGGGTGGGCAGAGGCTGCGTTAAACGCCACCCCCCCACCCCCTCCCGCTGAGCAAATGGCCGCAGGCAGAGAGAGGCGCTGCAAAGCGAACACGCAAGCCTTTTAATGAATGAAACCAGAAACGGGGGGATCTGGGAGAGGGCTGGGGCTGGAGCGGGTGGGTGCAGGTCCCTGCCCGCGGATCTGCTCTGTGCGTGGGTGCTAGGGGGGACGGTGCTGGAGCGGTGGCTTATGGGTAGCCGTACGCGTCGGCTATCTCCATGTCGATCTCCCTCTGCACAAAAAACTGCAGCTGCCCCAGTGTCATCTGGTGGGCCGCCCGCTCCCGCTCCTCCTGGGCCAGCTTCTTCATGCGCTCCCGCTCGGGCCGCTGCTCAGGCGTGATGGGCACGGACTCCTCCTGCTCCTCCAGCGGGGTGGGCATAGCCCGGGGCCAGCGGGAGTCAGCCGGCAGCGCGGAGTCGGCGGGCGGGCGCGGCAGCCGCGGCGGCATGTGCAGCTGCTGCGGCAGCCCCTCCCGCGGGGTTTGGCCCCCCGTGGGCGACAGGCGCAGCCAGCTGGGCCGCTTGGGTTTGGTGGCAGCCCCGGTGCGCGCCTTGGTGCTCGCTGCCGCCGCCGCCGCCGCCGCCGGTGCCGTCTCCTTCTCGCCGTCAGCCGGGGGCTTGGAGGCAGCCGGCCCCGCGCTGGGTGTCGGGGCCGGGGGCAGGGGCCTGGGGACCCTGGGGGGCACGCTGGGGCCGGCCTGGGGCTCCGGCTCGGGCGGTTGGCGCACCGGCCCCACCGCCTTCACCCTTTGCCCCAGCGGGTGGAAGCTTTGGATGGAGGCCAGCAGGTGGGCCCTCAGGTCGGTGCGGGGCGTCCTCAGCCCGCGCAGTGTTTTGGCCTGGACCTTTTTGCGCAGCAGCCTGTCGTGGGGTCGCATGGCACGGGGATGCGTGCTGCGCGCCTTCTCGACCAGCAGCGGGCGGGGTGGGCGGGCGGGCGGCGGGGGCGGGGCGCTTTGCCCCCCGGCGTCCCCAGGGCTTCTGGGTCGCTCAGGCACCGAGGCGGGCCCATTGGTGTCCTCAGATGCCCTGCGCTTGGTGCCGCCCGCTTGGTGCCCGCCGCTGCCCACCTGCTGCCCGCTGCCACCCGCCGCCTCGCCGTCCCTGTCCGGCTTGCCCTCCCGCGGGGTTTTTGAGTGTTTTGCCACCCGGCACACCACCATCTTCTTCTTCTTGGGCGGCATGTTGTCCCGCGGGGAGGTGTCCTGCGTCTTGGGGGTGCCGGCCGGCGCGGGGCGCTTGGCCTGCTTGCCGCCCGCCTTGCCCGATCTGGGCACCACCCGGCAGGAGGTGACGCCCGGCGGCAGCGGCAAGCGGGTCAAATCCACCCGGGGCTGCCTCCGCAGCGCCTCCTCCACCTCTTGGTGGGGCTTCCTCTTGGGGTCCAGCGAGGGGGACGTCGGCAGCCCCGCGCAGGAGGGGTGGGCGTCCCCTAGCATCGCTGCCGCCGCTTGGTCCTCGGGGCAGTGGCCCTCCGCCCTGTCCTGCGGGAAGCTGGGGAGCCGGTTGCGGAAGGCGGTGCTGTCGGGGACGCCGGGGATATCGGGGTCGTCGGGGACGTCGTGGGCCGTGGCCTCGCTGTGCGCCAGCATGGCCGCCGCCGTCGCTCGCTGCTTGGTGCCGGCGCCCCCTGCCCTGTACTCGGAGAGGTCAGGGAGCTTGATGAGGGAGGTGGTGAAGTCGGGGCCGTTGGGGACATCGAGGACGGTGTCCTCGCTGTCCCCCAGCCCCGCCACCACCGCTCGCTCCTTGGGGCAGCCGCCCTTCGCCACGTACTGGGAGAGGCCGGGGAGCTGGCGGACCAAGGCGGTGAAGCCGGGGCTGTCGGAGATGTCGGGGACGGCCTCGGTGCCGTGCGCGGTTTGGTGGCAGGCGAGCGTCTCGTTGACGTTGGTGTCACCCGGCTGCTGAGGAAAGGCCTCGGCGAAGGTGTGTGGCCCCTGCTCGGACAGGTCCGCGGGCTTCTCCCGGGCCGCCAGGGTGGTCGCCGCTGCTGAAAAAGCAAACAAAGCCAACCCAACCCCGCGGTGATGCAAGGTTTCCTGGGCGCGGGCCGCGCGCCCGCGGGCTCTGCCACCCGCAGATGCTCACCTTTGGGCTTGGTCGTGGTTGTGCCGGTCGGCGGAGCCAGGGCAGGCTGGTGGAGGCTGGCAGCGGGGTGGCTGTCCTGGCTGGCCGCCGCATCCTCCTTGAAGGCCTCTGGCGGCTGCTGGGCACTGCGGGGCAGGGTGTGGAGCACAGGGGGGCCCTGCAGCCAGTGCTGAGCCGCGGGGCGGCAGGGTGGCGGGGGGCCGGGGCGGGCGGGGACGTGCAGCAGGCAGGAGCCCGTGGGGTAGAGGGGCTCCCCCTGGACCACGGCCCACGGCGCCAGGCCCACCGGCTGGTGGGGCAGCAGCGTCCCCGTCAGCACCTGCTGTCCCCAGCCATAGGCAGGGGGCCAGGGAGCAGGCACGGTGGGGAGCTGCGCCCCGCGGGGGAGCTGCACCACGGGAGGGAGCTGCACCCCGTGAGGGAGCTGCACGACACGGGGGAGCGGCGTCATCGGGAGGAGCTGCACCACGGGGGGAAGCGGCACCACGCCGGGGAGCTGCACCAGCTGGCCCGGGGCCCCCAGGGGCGCCGGCACCCCCTGCCAGACGGTGGCCTGGGCCAGCTGGGAGGTGACGGTGTGCACGCGAGCAGGCCCGCGGGACGGCGGCAGCCCCGGGCCAGAGGAGGGCAGCACGCCGGCAGTGACCGGTGGCGGCATGGCCGGGGCGGTGGAGCTCACGCCGGGCACCTCCGATGCCCTCGGCAGCCGGAGAGGGAACCTCTCTGTCGGGGGAAGCGCAGAGGAGCAATGGGGTGAGAGACTGGCGGGCAGAGCCGGCTGGGGGGCTACCTGGAGGGCAGGAGCACCGGGAGGAGCGGGAGCCTGCTGCTGTACCTGCCATGGCGCTTGGTCAGGCTGGGGTTTGTTGGGGGCAAGCAGCCCTCGTCTCCACGGCGCTCATTCCGCCGGCACCTGCTGCAGCCAGCCTTGCGCTGGGTTGATTTTTCCTACCGCAACAGCTTCCCATCTCAAGGATTGCCCATCCTGCCCATGCTTTCCTGTCCCGAAGGATGGGTTCCCACCCCCACAATGGTTTTTCATCCCAGCGGTGGCTTGCCATCGGGATGATGGCTTCGCATCCCAAGGGTGATTTCCCAGGGCCGTGATGGTGTCCTAGCCCACCGTTTGCTGGCTCTCCGTCACCCTGTCCCTGGCTTTTTGGGGCCCTGGCTGGTGGGACCCCCAGGGCACGTTACGAAGAGTCCCTTCCTTAACCATTTCATCAAGCAGCCTTTATAGGATGAAAGTGTATTAGCTTTGTTTGTGGAGAGAGAGGGGGAGAGAGAGAGAGAGAGACGCCGCGTTCACGTGATACCCTGCAATGTGATGAGGCAGTGGAGTTTTCCTGGAGGCTGTGGTATTGCTCACGCTGAAGG